>NC_058039.1:17640059-17890059 GCF_019176455.1 Solea senegalensis | reverse complement strand
GTTCCATTGCTAAATTGTGGAGTTGCCATTTCGATGACATTCATTTTTTATCAATATTGCACTCTCTAAAACAAGGCATGCAATGTGCATACTGAGTGAATAAACTGCTTAATACTGAGCTGGAATTGAAGTGAATTGAGGCAGACCATAACAGTCTGCCAATAATGCCAGTCAAATGTGACCGCAGCCCCCTCGAGGGTTTATCAGTGATGTCCGTGTCTGGTGCTGTACATCTGCCTGCATGTCCTCAGGCAAAAGAACAACATCACAATCAATGATTACCAGAAAATGAACCACTGTCGAGAGGCGGCGGCAGAGGCGCCCATTGACATTCCCCTGCTGTAGTCTTCACACCCGGCACTGCGAGACCCCACACACACACACACACGTATGCACGGCCTCAAACATGAGACTAATACATAATTCATAGTAATACAGCAAATGATGTACAGCTCTGGAGGTGGCGCTGACAATGTGTAATAATGGAGCTACAGTCCCTGACAAATCTGCACATAAACAAATGATCGGGAGATTGTCATGAATAGAACGTGTGACAGACGTAAGATATGATTGGGTGTGGAGGTAATTGCATCGATGTCATAGAGAGAGCGAGCGCTGCGTGCGACTGAGTAGCGGGGAATGAGGGCAGTGGTGGCATTGTAAATTCGTTATGCACCACATTTTCATTCATGTTGATGAAGTAACAAATACCACCATCTACCAGGAAGACACATCACATGATCCATATCTTCAACCACGATTTTTATAGTTATTTTAAGTAGAGCCACTAGCTGTGTTCACATGTGCAACATTTCTTCATTCTGAAAAGATTTGTTCCAATTAAGATGAACAATTCCATCCTTTACATGGAAAGCAAAAACACATGCATCAAGCACTCAGAGGGAATGGACTTTTGATATTGAGTGTTATTATAATAATTCTCGAGAAGTAGATGCAGAAGAAGAAGCTGCTTCACTTCCGTAGTAAACAAACGCCGCACGCATCTGTCCATCCCCTCGCTGTCTGCTATCCGTCTCATTTTCCTCTTCTTCCACGTCGTGTCAATGCATTATCCTTTTTTCGGAATGAAAATGCAGCAGTAACAAAACGGAAATATGTCAAGTTTGCGCGGGATATACCAGTTCTCTCATTCGCAATGAAATTTGTTTGCTAATGGGCTGCATCGGGTCAGAGTTTTCGGATTGGCATGTTTACGTGATATGATGTTATTCCAATAAATTAATTGTAAATGAGTCCTTTATCAGTCCCACAGGGGGAGATGTATCCTCTGCATTTAACCCATCCTCTTACTAGTAACCTTCCAGGAATTAGGAGCGGCGGGCAGCCGGTGAGCAGCAGGAGTTGGGTATCTAACTCGGGGGTACCCCAGCCCCAGAACTGGCAACCCTCTGGTTACAAGACAAGTTCCCTTGCCACTTGGCCGCGGGGCTGCCCTCAGGCTTTAACTCCAATTTCTTGTGTCCATGCAAACATAGGCTAATGTCTGGCGTCATAAAGCAGTCCCCAACCACAAGAACCAATTTTTGCTGACATAAAATGTGCACACAGATAATAAGTCCTCTGATTCCTGGGATGGGTATGATAAATGTCTGTGATGTGTCTGGTCAAAATATTTCTGGAGAAATCAGAGCTTGCATCGACGCTGCTGAGAACAATTGAAATCTTGTTCTCAATTGTGGAGGCCGCCTCATCCTCAGACTTAAAAGTACTGATTCTGACTGTTACTGTCACTGTATTTATTTATTTAGAAATCCACCTGATAACGCACTTCCCCGCGGTTATCATTTATCCAGAAAGCTGAGGCAACAAAGAAATATGATACGAGAAAGAGGAAAGAGAAAACTGATAATAACATAAAACATTATCTAATTCAACGACTCTATGCAGACGACATTCTTATTACCACTACAGACTGTGCTTTAAGATTTGATCATTGTGATAAATACAGTTCTCTGTGACTTGTATACTCTTCTTTTTTCACTATCAGAAATAAGCCCGACATTTAGCCACACTGTGGTAGTTATGACAGATTTAATCTTGGATCAGCCCCCTCCCTCTGAATTTGGATGACTCTCAATTAAGATAGCTTAATGATGACTTGTACCTAGCTGTGTTTAGGTTTTAGGCTAACTGCGAAGCTCTCCTCAACTGACTGTGTGAGGGAGACGATAACAAATGAACGTTATTAGCGGGGAGAGAGCAGGAGAGCGGTGGCTTTGGAGGACAGATTAGCAGTAATGCCAGGTCATTGCTACGCGGCTATAAGACTCCTGCAAGAGCCGAGTGGGGAAAATGAAAGTGCGACATTATTACCTGAGTCAGATCACTATGAACTTCCAGCCTCGCAGGCCACAATTACTCTGGGAGCACAGAGGAGAGAGATCAGGGTTCTCTCGCGCTAATGACCCTAATCAATCATTTATCATACCACAGAATCAAAGAGCAGGAATGGTTTGATTCTGCAGTAATTTAGCTTACAAACCTTTAGCCAACAGAAACAACTGACGCAGGAGGAACTGGGAGTCAAAAAAGGATTGTTTCTTTGCTTTTCAGCAAAAAAAAAATAGTTACCATTCGCATACATTTTAGATGCCGTACAGTACAAATGGATATTTACCATAATGTGCAGAAAGGTAGCTTTAGCTTTATTTTGAGGATCGATTCACTTGAAGAAGGAATTCAATTACCTCGTATTTCTGTGGAAACCTCTTACAAATCACTGGGTGGATTCTGTGGTTACAGTGACGGCGTTTGAGCTGAATCTGAGCACTTTAGGAAAAAAACTAATGAACAAACATCCATCATGGACTATCTGGATTAAACTGTTGTCAGACCAAGTGGAAGTTTCTCATGATGATTAAAGATATTCTAGCCATTTTTACTCCAAGTAGCGCCGGCATGTTGCATACTGAATCTGCAGTGGCAAACATGGTTATTAGTAAATCCATCAAAGAATATGCAGAGAAAAGATTCAACTAAAATCTCACATTGTTTTGTCCACAACACAGCGTTTGAGCTAGCGCATGGTGGTATATAACAGGGATCAGAACAAATCAAGAACTAATCATGACGTTAGCATACATTAACCATATCTGGAAGGCCGGGTCCCCTCAATTACACGGGCGTAATCAGCTTTAGAAGCCAATTCCCCTTGTTCTCAACTTAAATAAATGTGTTTTTTTTCTACTTTCTACCATTAGAGCTAATATTTGGCAGATTATACCTCATATGTTACCTTTTGACTTGTTTGAATAACTTTTAATGTGTCAGTACGACCCATGAAAATTTGCACTTGAAATAAGTGATTGCAGCTCCTACTTTGTGATGTGAAGCTTTCACTTTGCCTCCAAATCACTCGATTTCATTCTACACCAACCCCCGCACTTTGCCGCTGTGCTCCCTCGCCCATTACCATTACGCTAAAGTAAAATCCTGGCTCGAACATAAGCTCGATTCATAGCAGTTACAACATTGTTACGATGAGCTCATCACCGTCACACACACAAAAGTGGTTCATTTAAAATACATCACCATTAAGTCAAGATCTTGGAAGTCTACGAGACTGTGTCGCCTGTGCTTCAGTGACATTTTGGGAGCAAGGTGAAGTGTTCCTAACTGCTTTGTCACAGAGGAATTTAGATGAGGAGCCATAAGGTCAGAGATGACGGCTGTTGCTTAAAAGTAATTCAATGTCGACGGCGGCCATAATTCATTTGAAAAGTGCAGCAGAGATTGATGCGAATGTCATGAGATTTTTTCCAGAGATGTGGCTCATACCAGACATTGTTCTTTATAAATACAATCTCCGCCGAAGCCATTAAGACTTTCATTTAAGAAGTACTTAGCTTAACATTCAAAGGGGTTTAAATCGACAAAAGTTATGTGCTTTTGTGTGACTTTCAATGGGACTTTTAATTAATATTTGCCCTAGCGTTCCACAGCATAAATTGTACACTTTAATTTAAATCACTCTGAATAAGACTATTTAATGTGTTTATGTAATCCTGGTAAAGACGGCTGAGAGGCTTGGTCTTCATGAACACATGGGATTAGTATCGTGACAGCTCACAGATCAGTCGAAAAGTTTCCGCAGTAGATTATCGTGACACTATTTTGGCCGCGGCCCGGGGGCCAGGATTAAACTGTGCGGAGAGCGTTTCCCATTATGTTTAGCCTTTGAAACCACAACTCCTCCCCCCATGTTGTTCAGTCACGTGACATAATACACACACAGGATTCATGTACAGTAAACTGCGAGGGAGTGAGGAGAACTAGAGAAAGATTTAAGTGAGATGTAAATCTGTCTGAGAACATCTGGGGAGTTTGAATTTACTTTACTTTGCTCCCGGGTAGGTTTGTGGGGGGGAGGGAAAAAAAGGCATTTTGGTCATTTGTGTCCAAGAAACTGATGTGAATACTGCGAGTGGGATATTTATAATAACTTGAGGCAATGAGAAAACTGCAGTGGTGCTCTAATGCATTATGAAAATAATGCTGACATCACTTTGTCATCGCTGCAGAAGCTGGAACTAATGGCTAATGAATCATTTACCTCCTTGCTTTATATATTAGTTATGAGCTGATCATTTACATTTTTTGGGGGGTTTACCAAATGTTAAATAATGATGCTTACGGTGATATATAAATCTGTAAATGTAAATATGGAAGTGGCAATAACCCTTGTTTTTTTGTCACATGTTTACAAACGACTGTCCGGACAGTCGCTTGTAAACACGCACACCTGGAGACATATTGACACCTCGTCCTAAAGCAAACATTTATAATTTATTTACATATTCATATATAATTCACCACCTCCAAAGATCCTTGTTCTTGTTGACAGGATGGATTTGTCTTTGACTGGATTTGACTTTGCACCTAGAGCTGGAGCTAAATCCCCGGGCTCTCCTTAGTCTCCTCACGAGAGACAGCGTCTAATGAAACATTTAAATATTTATGCGCTGAAAGTTGTTTACTGCCATGTCTGTGGCGTTCTGTAGGGTGGACGCGGGAGAAAGCCGACTCTTACTCTGTTCTCTTTGAGCAATGCCCTCTTCCTCATATTTCACTCTTTCCCTTCACTTCACAGACTTGGTGAATTAATGAAGGTGAAGACAAAACACAGAAGCTTTTTCAAAGACCAAGGTAGGACAAATGGAGCCATGCGTTATATCCATTATTATTTCTGTGCCACTGCCTCATCCACCACCTCTTCAGTGTGAAAAACAAGTCACTGCATCTTACAGGTTACTTTTGTGCACATGTACTAGATTTTAAATGATCACAATCAGTCGATTTCCATTCATTAAAGCTTAATTTACTATGCTGTGCTGAGAAATGGAGTCATTTGAGTGGAGCAGATGGACTTCATCAGAACTCATTTGGCCATGGTTTAATTGTAATTGACATTTATTTATATTTCTTTTTTAAAATGATGCATGGTAGTTTTAAATGAAAACAGCAATCATTGTTATCTGGCTTATTTCCATGTTGGTGTTGAATTGCATGAGGAGGCAAAAAGATCTTAAGTAAAATGGTAATGGTAAAGTAATATTAAAGAAAGTGCTGAGTGTTTCAAACCAGTTCATTACATTTCAAACATTTGAAGTCATGACCACATCCAAAGCTCCTTTTCCACCTACGGCCCAAGATCGCCTTGACTCGGCACGGCACAGGTTGTTTTTCCACTACAAAAGAATACCTACGTACATAACGCGGCGGACTTGTGTGACTAGTCACGTGTAAAGCAGTTGTTTTCAGTGTAACAGAATCACTAGAATCAGTTAATTAAAAACCATTTGTTCAGTACTTCCTCCATGACCGGCGCACAGACTCTCAGTCACTGGACTGTGATGCCACTCACCGGTCGTGATCATCAGGGCTGTCGCTAAATACACCAGACTATTGAGATTTTAGACATTTCCCTGGTTAACACATGTTTCTAGGATTGTTGAGTCTTTTTAACTACTTACATTGGATTCTTGTGTCGGCACTCTGACCAATCAGTGGCCGGCAGCCTGGCAACATCACACATAGTATCGCCTCAGCTCACTTGGAACCTCACCAGAGCAGGTACTACAAAAAGTACCAGGTACTACGCTAGTGGAAACTCAACTTTAACCATGCCGTGCCGCTGGAAACAATCCAAGTCCAGCAGCTGCCCCTGTTGCACCACACAAGCGTAGCAATATAAAACAAATGCCACAAAGACCAAGAAACAACCAGAGTATATAAAGTATACTACGTTTATATACCAGGATATCTTTTCTCTTCTTTTATGTGTCCATATAGCCCAGACCTAATTTAGATCAAGTGATGCAGCAGCAGATCTGTGCGTTCCTATCTGGCTTAATTGGTCAGGTGAAGCTGTGGACCCTCAGTGCTCATCCACTCAAGCATCTACCTGCAGCTTTTAGTCCTTCATAGCTGCCCCAGTGGGGTTAATTTAGTGCTGTTGTTACCTCAAGTTTTCTTTTTGCGCAGCATGACATAAAAAAAAACACAAAAGAAAACACACGCTTCGCAAAATTACAGCTAGAATTGTGTCCCGTGCACCTATAAATAGTATGTCCCCATTTTGTTATTATTACTGCTGGGTATATGAGCTGCTATGAGAATAAAAGTGTCAGTCAAGGTGGAAAATGAATGGAGCAGCAGAGAAGGGGGCCTTTATTAATGGTAGAGGGAGAAAAGTATTCATCATACACTGCAATTTACAGGAGAACACAAGGCGCTACTACAAGATGTGCAGTTGATAGGATTTCTGTCGGCAATGAGAGTAACCCGATAGTGAAAAGCAAAGTTCCTTAAAAAGCCCCAAAAACCAATACCTGGTCCAGTGTCAGTGGGGGAAGAACAAATCCAAGGACAACTACTTTGTTTTTACCGTCATGGCAGAAAAAGGGAGATGCTACTTCAGCAAACACATAGAATGGATGATGTTCAGACTGGTATCATTCATCAGCATGATCAGACAATAAATCATCTATGAAGAAATGAAGAAGCATTCCCCCCCCCACAGAATAATGAAGAGTGCAAATTAAAAGAGGCAAAAAAATAAACCCAGTGCAGTAACGACAGCAGCTCTGCATGTAATGTAAAATATATTGATGACCGCGTCGCAACTCTCTTTCCAAAAATGACTTTTAACTACCGTGAGGGAGGTTTTTATTGGTCATAAAACACACGAGACAGTGATCCACAAATATTTCAGACATGGTTTTCCCATTGGTTTGTACACACAGTACATTTCCCAATGGTGTCCCAAAGTGTGTGCGTGTGTGTGGAAAAATAATGGAGTGGAAATTGAGGTTTTTAGGACATTTAATGAAGGTTTTGGTAAATCATGTCACATTGTTGTGTGTACAGCTCTTCTTTCATGATTCTGTCACCTTCAATATGAAATGTTTACATTCATTTTGTCAAGCGCCTTTAATCCAAGGCCTGGTGCATATTCAAGAGGGAGCAAACTATTTCCCAAATGATGAACACACCAGTGGTCGGAGGCGCTATGAATTAACCAAAATTATTTAAATTCACTATAGAATTAAATTATATGCCAAAAGGAAAAGAAAAAAAACTGAAGGTGAAAATATTTCTTGTATTCAAAATGTGCGTATTCTGACTTTATTTGGTTCTACTTTCATTTAAATACATTTAACCCTAATTGTTCAGATAAAAGCTATCCTCTGATTATTTGCTTATGGATACAAAGGAAACAGATGAACTAACATTACCAAAAAATACAAAAATCATTACCTTGGTTTCAAATGTCGTGTCACATTACTGAGATCTATATTATTATACATAAAACAAAATGTATAATGAAAAGATGCAGGCTCCCCCTTAAATAATTCAGATGGCACTTAAAATATTATATAAATAAATCATATAATCACTTATGAAATACATGCTTTATACCTGAAATATTGCATTTTTAGCCTGTATACTGTCTATATGTGTGACACATTTATTTACATACAGAGTGTGCATCTCTGTGTGGGACCAAGTTCTGCAGAAGAAACCCAGGCCCAAACCTGCAAAACTAATACAAGTCTTCATTACTACATCAATGTTGTTCCAGCCATTTACATTTACAGTTACTGTAAGTAATGCACTTACTACTAGTATTTAATCATTATGATTTAGTGTTGTTTCACACATTACGCCCCAAAACACTGTTATTCATTGTTATTATTGGCCTGGCAATTAAGTTTTATAATATCCTGCAGTGACATGACACGCAAAGCGCTTTTTCATTTTAGAAAGTATTACAGTGCAAAATGATGTCATTTTGGATTTCATTTGTTTCCCCAGCCTTCAAAATGTGACACCCCGATTAAAATGTAGGAAAAATCCATAGCCGAGATAGATTAAAATGTGTAGTGTCGCCGTTTTTTGGAAAATGAAAGTAATTGCACTCAAACTAATGCAGGCACCAACACTAGAAACTAGAACTACTACAACTAGAACGCGTGTGATGGAATATAACACATAATGATGATATACACGTCTGTGTAAGAGGATCAGACAATGAATTTCCTTTGAAGAAACATTGTGAACCCAGTGCATGTCTCCGTGTGTTTCGGCTCACACGCAGTGAGTCTAATGTGACCAGACATCTTGTGGGTCCCAAAGTGGCTCCTGCAGTAACAGATCAATCAGAGCTGGCTGAGCAGACAAGCTCCCTGCACCTCCATTGTGATACCATTATCTTCCATTTAGGGAGGAAAAGTCATATTGATTCTTGCCATTATGTCACTGCAAATTTCAGTCTATTTTGCTTCTTAGCAAGTTCTGCGTTTGCCTCAAAGCTACCGAGCGATAGAAGGAATCGCTACACAAATACAAAGGCTGTGTGGGTTGGGAGTTGCACAAAAAACGGCTCAGTGTGTAATTACATCAACAGTAATATTAGGGTTTGTTTATTGACCATCTAGTTAGAATATGGACAAGGCTGCGTCGCCTGCTTCCTTCATAACTGCATTGATGTGCGGCGGAAGGCTCACATTTAGGACCTTTTGATAGAGTTTCTATTGATTTGTAAACAACGGGGCTGCCTTTTATACACATGCACGCCGCCACTGTACAGCAGAGCTTGGATCAGTGAAGAATGGAGAGAAGACTGCACTCGGCCAGGGAAGGTGACAGAGGGCAACTATGAGAAGGGAAAAAGAGCGGGGTAAAGAAAGCGCAGAGACAAGAGGGAGGTCGAGGTTTGCGCTTCCATGACGACGGTGAAAGCATTTTATAAAACCGAAGAACAGTGAACACAAACACAAGAAGCTGTCATTGATTATTAAATGGCCTTTGCCAGTGGGTGAACTGCATTTTCACTACAATACACAGCAGCCAGGCAGACAGAAATGCCACAAGGATAAGACCGGCACAATGCTCGCTCGAAATAAGACATCAACAGTAACAGTAAACAGTAAACCTGGGAATATAAAGTATATTTCTTATTTTCCATTAATCCTATCTTTTTAAAGCTGCAGTCGAGATCATCTAAACATCCGTTACAAATAACTGTCAAATGAGTCCACACAACTGTGTGTTTCTCAGTATAGCGGTGTTTAGGTTTCGTGTCACCCGTCAGTCCTGTACACTGCAAATGCAAACACAACATAGTGTTAGTGGTGCACGATCGCCACAAACAGGTCTGAGTATGAACTTCAAAACACAAACGATGTGACCCAAGTGAAATCTACTGCTGAGAAGAAGACCCAGTCTTGCAGCAGTTTAATGCAATAAACGGCTTCTTGACCAGAATAAAGAAGAAAAGGTAAAAGAAAACAATTTTCAGCATGTGCAAAGTTACCTAAAATATGTTTTTAACTACATCAAGAATATGAAATGGGTCCCTGTTTTGTTCTCCTGCATCTCCTGTACATGGATACTGGTGACACTTAACTAACAATGAGCCAACAAAGGCAGCGAATAATATCACTGCATTCATGCAAACAATGCAGGATTCAAAATATTCCCAAAGATAGGTTATTCAAACAAACATGTTCTATCCTTTAGCATATGTCATGTTAGGGCTGGGCGATGTGGACCAAAACTGATATTGCGATATTTTTTGTTTGAATGGCGATATTATAACGATATTTTGAAACAGCTGATAGCTGAAACACGGCGTCCTGAGTGTACAACAGAAACCCGGAGACCGGAGCCTCGGTGTCGGACACGGTAAACAACGAGCCACTGATGTGTTTTAGATCCACTAACAGTTGGTGCCGCTAAAAACTAGCGACAACAAACAGGCATTATGTCACCAGCTCAACTAAGAAATGAAGAAAAATGTATCGGAGTAAAAGTACACATTTTATTTAGGAAAACAACAGCGTCATTATTCTTTTTCTTAGCCACCAACTGCTCACTCTCCACCTGCACTGTGTCTGCTACGTTTTTCCGTTCAAATGTCTGTTGTGATGCGTAGCGTGGGACGGAGAATACTACGTAGTACGTACATGTACACAGGCTCAGAGAGAAGCGGTCGGTTTTATTGGATAACGTTCGCAAGGCAACATAAAAATAATATATAATATACCGGTATGGCGATATTGTCTCAACTACATATCCCTTTCAAAAATATACCAGTGTAACTCTTACGTCATGTTATGTGTTGAAGGCAGGTACAGCAAAGGAAACAGGTGCACACACTGCCATGCAGCTCCCAGAAACCAGCAACAGACGGCGTCGCAGACAGAGGCCTCTCCACACATCAGGCAACACAGCATGAACACAACATGTTTAGTCTTGCTAATCACTTTGAATAGTCACATCTGAGTGCCAGACTCTCACAGACCTTCATGCACATACATGTGTAACTTAAGTTAGGAACACTCCACTTCTGTAAGCGTCATCCTGAGCTTGAACTCGTTCTCTGCACATGCTTCATGCACTGTAGCTCTGCATCAAGGTTTTTAACTGCGAGTGCCCAACATGATCGATTTTGTAGAGATGTATTTATATTTTATGACATCGTTGTCAACGGAAACATTCTATGCCGTGTTCTCGAATCTGAGAACAGACCCTCTGTCACGCAATACTATCAGACCTGACCAGACAGATGGCGTGCGTGTGTGTGTGTACACCAAACTGCTGAATGATAATGATGCATTTTCTATTTTGTGTTTTCAGTCACACTCAAGCCTGTTTTAACAAATCACTTCCTGTGTGCAGAGAGGAAATGTCGCAGAGAGACACAGGATTCCACTGAATGAGTATTGCAGTGCGTTGCATCTGCGTTCATGCGCTCGATCCGCCGCCACCCACCCGATGTGCTCACAGCTCCGTGCTCACTGCAGGGAAGCTGGATCTGAGACAGAGAGAGGGGTTTCTTGTGGTAATTCAAAAACTACATATCATGTACTGTAAACACAAGGAAAGGGAACCGACCGGAGAACGAGAAGGGAGCGCTGCATTGGCAAGAGTGTCGTTGATGTAATTGAGTTAAGTTAATACCATATGGTGTCAACACGGGGGCTTTTATTCTGAAAATAAACCAGACACTTGAACGTTGCATCGGTGTTTGACTTCAAAGTCAAAAATAGAACTCTTGCCTATTCTCTGCATCAGCGACAGACTGCCGGAGCAACGCCGCCGCCGCCGGTACATGATGCAGACTTAATCAGTGGAAGCCGAAACGCTTCCAACGCCACAACACAACAAGCATTTGCTTACATTTAAAAGTCAAACACTACAATTCTAACTGAAACCATCTCCACTGTATGCTATGCACAGGCATGAATGGGCACATTAGGCAAGTAGGCTCAGCTGCGGAAGGTCACAGAGGCAGCGCTATGAATCACCTCAACTGGGTTCGCCTGCCACAGATCGCCGTGATTTATCCCCAGCACGAGAGACCAGCCATGAAAGGAGGTCAGGTGCACATAGCACGCGGCCGACCTGAACTGCAAGTGCACGCGTGAACCTGGAGCCGCGTGTGCTCAGGAATGGAATAAAACCACACACACACACCAAAGGAACCATTCTTACCCCCAAGGTCATTAGCAGCAGCTCTCCCCTTGTTTGCTTATAACCAAGACAAACTGCCAACAAATGCTGATAAGCAAAGCTATCCATCTTTCGGGACGTTCAATGGTGCAAGTTGATTTAAATGGGTGCTAAGCAGTTACAGAGGACAAGATGGGGGGGTGAGGTGACTCAGTACAGATAGAAACATACAAATTATCCAATTTACTCAAAAGCATTCTTTTTAAATCGCCGTCTTTGTTTTCATAAGAAATGACGCTCAATCAGACTTTTGGTGTATTTAATAGTTCTTTCTTCTTCCCCTATAGTGTGCTTTTGTACAGGTGTTAGATTCTGGTGATCCACCTCAAGGTAATGTTTAAAATAAATAAAATTTGCAGCTTCATACCCCTCATACCAAACACAAGCGTTTGATACGACGGAGCATAACATTATCTCAGCGGCACCTGAGTGTGGGTCCCGTCACAGACGCCTCTTTACCGAGCTACAGGACGACTTTAGGCGGAGCTTAGATTTTACCCCAGAGAGACGCACGGATTTGAGGCGTGCTCACTCTGCAGCTGTTGAGTAGTGTATTATAATTCATGAGCCAAAACAGTTCCAACACTCTTTCCATCCACAGAAATCCATATTTCTATTAAAAGGTAATGGCCTGTTTTATTTCGGTTGCCTTTTAATGACATCGTCCGCTTTACCGTCTCCGCTATAATTTTCCGCGGGCAAACGCACTATAAAACATCAGCGTGAGGAAGGAAAGGAGATTTTCACGACCACTAGTTTGTCGTCTTTTATTTTATTGTGTGTATTTGTCACCGATGGATCGAGAAGATCAAACGCACAGATTAACCAAACAAAGTAACGATTCCAAACCAACAAAACTGCTTCCCAACATTATCAAACCAGATATTTTGTAACGGTTTTGACTGAGAGACCCTGAGAGCGGCAGAATTGATGCGATGCAAGTTTCAAATTGTGTAAAGTGGTCGCGTAATCATGAAAACGATCAATAGCTACATCTCAAAACTCCACTTAAACACAGAACTGTAATACAGAATATCAACATTTCCTATAAAACAACTCAACAACTCTGCAGCAAAGCGGACAAAAAGGGCATTTTAGCCACAGTACATACAGAGAGTGATGTACTAATTTCCTTTGTGCACAGTTCTGATAGAAGACACCAGCTACATGCTCAGCATAACCACAACAAAAGGGCAATGTTATGGAAATACAGAGTATATTAGAGCGGTTGCAGTAGAACCTGTTTATCTTATTGATTTTGATGTCTGGATTCCGTTAAATAAGGGAACTGCAGATGCTCTTAACGAGGGTCTATACGCATTACTAACAGTCACGGCACATAAATACTCCACTTCTCATTAGTGTCGGACACAATGGGAATCAAACACACAGATAAAAAGCAGAGTTCTGCATTCTACATTAAAAGGCAGAGAGGCTGCAGGGTCATTAAAAATCTATGCGTTGATTCTATATTTGTATTTCAGGGCACGTGGCACGACCTGATTCTCTTATTAGAAAACAGAACAACACTATTCATGATATGATTTGCTAGTCAAAACTAAACCAACGGAAAACAGGGAAAGTAGACTTTTTTTTTTTTTAAATGCCAAAGCAGTGAAAGCTCAGGTGTAATGAATGACATAAATAACAGGTGCGTCTCATTTGTGAGTCCACCTAGCAGAGTTAGAGAGTGCAGAGGCAATAGTGGCTGTGAATCAGCAGGCTGTATCTGATTTCAGATAAATGCCCACACGAAATAAACACATAAATAAATGTACCATTGTTTTTTTTATGTCTCTTACGGTTACAAGTTCATTTCATTGGGATCACTGCTTCTGAACACTCCTTTGAGTTACAAGAGAACATATTCTTCACAAAGAGGATTGGTGCTTCTTTCCTACCTTCCCTTCAATGTTCAGAAGAAGAGATGAGGACGGACACAAGCAGCGGCGACGTCCCAAACAGCGGACAAAGACGGTCACCACTGTCACAGAGACAAACCAGCCGACAGCAAAGTTACTCTCTCGTGTTACTCTCTCGTGTTACGTCATACTAGATTCAATGTTACCCTGTTATATACACTATAAAACTAGGACCAGCTGATTTGTCCAAAAAGGTTACTACATTAAAAACATTCAAATCAACTGCTACAAACTGTCTTAAAATGTCTTTATGGTTCAAAAGTAACAAATGTATAGCAACTTAAAGTGTGTTTGCCCAATGATTCAACATAATATCTGTATGATAAACAGAATTCATATTGTAACTGGATTCATTTACACCCTTAAATAAAAGGTTTCCCAGTGTGCTTCTTCATTACAAAACAACATCCAATAATGTGCTCTTTACTTAACACGTAACAGATGTTTATAATTCAGTTTTTGTACGTGGTTTGTTATATGACAATTGAATATGTAGAGATCTCTAATTCCAGTTTCAGATACATCTACGACGTCATTATGACTCGTCATAATTCAAGTTTAACATCAACTCATGTCCTTTTTAGATATGTTTAATTAAGTCATAATGAAGTTGTGGATAGCTAGAATTCTGTGACGTCATTTTGACGTGTAAAAATCAACATCTGAAACTCTAGTTTTGAAGAGTCAAAATTAAGTCACAGATATCTGTAATTCCACGTGTTGAGCACGCGACTCAACTGCTGTGACATCAAGTTTAAACATTGAAAACTCACCTACGCAATCGGCGTAAATTGAAGGAAACACCTGACGCAGTTAACTTCTCTCTCTGTGTGTCTCTCCGTGATTTAATTACTCCGTGGTTTAGTCGTTTCTTTCCTCGTTCTCTGTTGAATCCAAAAACCTCAACGTCCATTAACGTTACACACTTTTTTATTGCTAACTCAGCTACAGGTGTTTCTAATCACTAACCTGAGCGGCGTGCTGTGACGTCACTTCTCTGCCTGCAGCTGCGACTGTTGCAGGTGATGCGTTCACGGAACGTCTGTAAACTAGAAATACTCACCAATAGTTATTTTTAGAGTTTGTTTTCTATTTTGATTTGATTATAGTTTTATTTCGTATACACCTTTGTATAGCTTTTTATTTATTTTTAATTAGAGTTTGTTTTCTACTTTGACTTTGTATACATTTTTGTATATATTTTTGGTTCATTGAAAATGTGCCTTTTCATTTTTAAGTATGTCTACTAATGTGCACAGTTTAAATTAATATTAGATATATATGTATATACATACATACATATACATACATACATACATATATATGTATATATATATATACATATATATGATGAATGTTGCATTCATGTTGTCTTGAATGTTGCATGTTCGGTGAATGTAAGGAGAATCAACCACAGGAGGGAACCTTCAGGGAACCAAAAAGTAACATTCCCAGAACATTCTGAGAACCAAAAATTGTCGGCTGGGATGTGATGCATTTATGTTTTCAGTTTTCTGAAAAGTAAAATAAAATTATAACCTTTATCAAACAATTAAAATATATATATGAACTACATTTTAAAGGAACAAAGAAAAAAATATATCATCTGCATATTAAAAGATTAATTTATATTTAATCACATGACATGAGGTTAATTAAATGCCTATTCTATTAGTGCTATAGTCATCAATGACAGCAGTCATTTTAGAGCCCTTTTGTGGCTCGGAGAGCTTCTCCACGGTGGCAATGCCAGACTAATATTTATCCTGGTCTTATCTCTCTTCGTCTGAAGCCTTTTTAGCCAAAGAGTGAGCTTCCTTCAGAGGTAAATCCCAAGAGTTGCCCTCACTTGAGCGCTTTAAACTCCTTCCTGTCGCTACAAAGCAGCTCATCCCACATGAACTCCACATAGCCACCGTACAAGTCTAAACTAAATGAGTTTACACACCACTATAGTCCACTAAACTGTCAATTTAAAAGGTTAATATGTGTTTGTGCACGGACAGTTTGCTCAGCAGCCATTTTGACAGGCCACAGAAGGAAAATCACAGCTGTAAATAATCTAATTATTAACGGATTAATGGCTGTGTTCCATTTCCTGAACGGAGCCTTTGTTACTATGACCAGTAACATTCTTAGCTGCATCACTGTACAGTGCTTCATAATGATTGGAGGAGTTAGAGTGAAATTAAAAGGAATAAAAACAACTATTAGGCATGATTTCGATCTGTAAGCGATTCCGGGTGAGCTTCTCGTAAAAGGTCATTGCTAATCATTGAGGCCGTTTATCAGGTTTTTGAGGCCTGAATGTAACATTAAACGAGCTGCACACAAAAAATCAAGGGGAATAAACCTAACACTTCTCAACGATTTATGGATTGTGTAAAGTGTTCAAATGAAGGCACCGTCTGTGAGAGGACTGCTACCAAAAATAAAGGATCTGAAATGAATCTAATCCAAGTTA
The DNA here is from genome assembly GCF_019176455.1 of Solea senegalensis. Classification (NCBI taxonomy): domain Eukaryota; kingdom Metazoa; phylum Chordata; class Actinopteri; order Pleuronectiformes; family Soleidae; genus Solea; species Solea senegalensis. Next base: position 17,873,634 of record NC_058039.1, on the reverse strand, counting down.
TTGCCCAATTTATTCAAAATACATTTCACATGCAAAACAGATGTGTGCGGGCGCTCGCGCGCGATCGAGCCGCTAAAACAAAACACGATCATCATCATTGTGCGTGAGATTAGTTTGATTTTGCACTTATTAACAATTTGGCCTCAGATCACGCCGAGATAAAGCGCACACATGACTGCACGAGCAAAAAGGAAGGAAGAAAAACACAAAGACAGACTGCAAAACAAAGACAAACCCCCCTGTAGACAGAGAGCAAGCATGCAGACGGGAATAAATCAGAGCTCCAGCCAGGCAGATGAGGTGTATTTCACACTCAAGCAGTGGCCTACTCTGCACAGCACCACGGATCATTAATCTCCGGGAGACAAGCCCCCTGGCCTGGAGCTGGCACAGGTAGACCTGAGTTGCCTGGGCGTGCGCCACAAGCCTACAATAGAAAGTGTCTCATTGTGTTATCAGTTGTCAGATAGTACAGAGCCGGCACTGTTGACCTAGCTGAAGGTGCAAGAGCCACGAGCCCCCAGTGGAGCGGTGGCAGCTGGGGTGGAGCTGAATATTGAGGTGCGTCGTCTCTGGTTGGATGCGAACGATAAGATAAGAGCGCGAGGGCATGAAGTTGGAGCTGTTGTGTAGGACTGCTACCCCGGGGGGGGGGAGAAGTGTGGGGTTCACAATTCAAAAGAAGTCACATCCATTATTTATTTCGTCATTACTGATTTAAAAAAAGTCATTTTTAGATTTCACTTATTATTCCACAACAGCGGTGTAACTCTCTGATTTCTCCCCAGAGCTGCCAACTTCATTCTCTCTCTTCACTCCGACATAAATCAAGCTCATGCATGCTTAATCTTATGATCAGCAGAAGCCAGTGAAGATTGATATGTAAAGCTGTCGTCGTCCTTTAGATCAGAGTGATCAGTTTAATAGGAACGCTGCCGGCAGAGAGAGAGAGAGAGAGAGAGAGAGAGAGAGAGAGCTCTTAACTTTGTTGTGTGGAAGGCTTTGTAACTTAGTTGCTTCATCTGTTTTTGTGGTTGACTTATCTAAAGGCTGGCTAATGTCAAATAAAAGCTAACTGGGATTAAAGTGATTTCCAAAGCTGTGCACACAACCATCCACTCTCACACTCACTGTCAATTTAGAGTGTCCATGTTTTTGGACTGTGGGGGAAACCGGAGAACCCAGAGGGGGAGAACATGCAAGCTCCATGCAGAAACCGGGTCACAAACCCGGGGTCTTCTTGCCAGAAAAGCGAGCGTGCTGACCGCTACACCAACCGCGTGGCCCAAAGTAATTCCATGTACAACTTAATCCCTTAAGTTTTCTTTCCTGGAAAGTCAGCTGCTGACGTCCAAGTTTCACGTTCTCAAATCAAAGCGATGATGCCCAATAATCCGTTTAAACTTTTAAAGCAGATCTGAGTAAGAGGATCTTTTTTTATATATCTTATTGAATATTGCCCCATTTTTTTAAGAAAGAAAAAACATCATTAAGTACACAGGAAACAAAGTAACAAGAGTATACGGTAGGTAAGGTAAAGTGCCATCATTGTACCCTAGGCCACTGGACATGATCAAAAACAAACGAACAGGAAACAATGATCGGTATAGTCAGTTTTTAATGCATAAACCAAATTAACAACATAATCTATTTGGCAGAAGGTAAAAAAAGAAAGAAAGATGACTTTGCTCTCTGAGCACAATTTATTCTAAAATTCCCTTGTTGTATGAGATACGAAACATGTCATTGTTTTTCTGCTTTGAACCCCTGAAATAACACACACAATTATCTGGTCAGAAATATAATCATTTATAGAATAATGATGAAACGTTTTTTAGTTGCTGTGCCTGCAAAAAGAGTCCGGATATACACACAGGGCTGCACAGACACCGGGAGCTGCCTAAATCTCGGGGATATTTTTACTAGTCCTCTATTTTAGTGAGATGTCTTCATCATCAAGGGTAAGTGGAACATTGTCCTTGCATCGCGGAGTTATTTATGACCCAGCTGGATAATCTACCACAAAAAACAACCGTCAGAGCCTCTATATGCCCCGTTCACTTCCCAGAGCCAGCTCACTATAAATCCTTTCAACTTTTCAAGTCTACAGCGTGTGCAGTGTGCATTTCAGAGTGTGTGTGTGTGTGTGTGTGTGTGTGTAGAGTTCAGCCGGCGTAATAAGGTTACCAATTCCTTTGTCAGTTCTCATACAGAGTCTAAAAATGTTTCCCTGCATGCACTGATAAAAAGGAAAGGCTGCAACCAGAATTTGACACGAGCATCAAGGTATCCGTGCCGACACTGAGAGGATATGTAGAACACACACGTATACAGTACATGGTGGTAGTGGAAAAACAAAGCTTTTAAAATAGATGGAAATGTGTAAATCCAAGTGAAATGGGACTAAATTAAACTTCTCACTCCAACACACACACACCACACTTTGTGTTTATTTTGCTTTATTGTACGACTTGTTTATTTATTTAATATTCTCTACAGTATTATTGTCTGTTTTGTTTTTTTAGATCTTTTATTTTTCTATATTGTAGAAATATTTGATGTTGCCGACAAAGGTCTAAATCAGGGGTGTCAAACATACGGCCCGGGGGCCAGAACCGGCCCGCCAGACGGTCCAATCCGTCCCACAGGATGAATTTGTTAAAATGTCACACTAAATCTAAACGTAATGTCAAATACTCCAGATACCCGTGACTAAATGTTTGTGCCTTTATAGATCCAGTGTGATGTGTAAATAGTACATTTAGGCACGATATTGTTGAAATTGCACTTATATTTCTCAAGAAATTTCATGTTTTGTAAAATGATCCTTCAGTAAATGTAAAACAAAGGAGAAAAAACAAAGGAGTTCTTGTTGTTCATAGGTTATTATACTATTATTTTGCTATTTTTACCTTGAGATCAAATTGTGCTGTATGTGGCCCCTGAATAGAAATGAGTTTGACACCCCTGGTCTAAATGCTCTGCATGTGGGCCGGGAATAAGTCAATGTCACACTTTTTAAAAACAACTTATGATTGTGCAACAAAAAAAAGAAAAAGACAAAGCGTCAGGGAGTGAAGTGAAGAAATGAAGCTGCGGCTCTGCTGAGAGAAGGTGAGGAATAATTCTGCTGCTTCGAAAACAACTAAACTGAACTCCTGCAAAGACATTTCTGAAGTAGATACTGTGTTACCCCGTGCTTATTGCACCTTCTTTTGATTTGAAATGATCTTATAAATCAAAAAGTCAAGTTCATAAGCTTTATATTGTTAATATGGACCTAGAAACTGTTGTGAATTCCAAAATAACACATATTCTGCGATGAATTGAAGTTGGCATCAGGTAACTTCAGCTGGGCCTCGTGCACGTCCTCCGCTCCTGCCGCTGTCACACTGAACAGATGGAGGTGTCAGTGGATTTCCACCCAAACACGAGCCAGGGTGGAGCGACCGGGCTCATTTGCAAGTTTCAGGAGCGAGGAGTTGTCTGTTTGGGTCACCGAGGTTTCGCCCGGCGACCCAGCTGCGCGGTCTGTCTCTGCACACGGAGGTCACCTCTCTGCACACTGCTTCTGTGTGTCACCTCAACCTCTGGATGTGCCTTTGGTCCTTGGTTTTTATCTTGGAAGAAAATACTGCACAGAGAACGGAGAAGTGTCACAGAGAAGAGTCAGGCTGCCACGCTCCCGAAGGGATGAAGTTACATCTGAAACCGGTTGGAATTCACAAGTTCTGAGGTGCACAAATTCATTTTGAGGGTTTAAATTAACGTCAGACGAGGACCTTGAAAGATTTTCACACATTTGCAGACTGTCCGGTGTGTTAAAGCCCACATAGACCGGAAGCTCCAATTAACGCTGCGTTTGTGTGTGTGTATCTGCGTCATTACCTCGTTTATGAAACCCTAAAGTTTCAGAACAAACAGTTCAGCCACTGCTGAGAAAATAGTGTTGTATTGTTTTCCTGGGCTCTGCGAAGCGGATCGGCACTTTCTTAATTTGATGTCGTCATCAGAAATCCTCACCACTCCTCTCACCACCGTAGCGCCTCCTGGTGCGGGCACTAGTCCGGGCACATCCGGTTGCGTACATTCAACCGCAGAAGAAGAAGAACTACTCTGGTTGTAGCTGCTGAGATGCAGAGCATCCACCGTGCCAGAGGGGGAGCTGTGTATCTGAGAGCTGGCCTATCTATTACGTCACTTCCAGGTACCTGGCCAATCACAGGACAGTGGGAAAGCTCTCGTTGGCTGGCCAATCACAACACAGTCCACATTCTAGGGGTGTGGTTTTGGTCTGAAACAGCGCGGCTGACGAGAGCGTCAGTGAGGAGATATTTTGATTGGCTCGTTTGCAGCGATTAGGAGGTTTTTAACCATGAAAACAAGTTGATATATGTAAGTAGACCTCCATAACTAACATTTATGTGTGATACAAGCATTCTATGTCACCTTTAAGGATAATTGGTGAGTCCCTTAACTCTTCATAGGAATAAAAATATTTAGAAAGTTTGCTCTGACGATGACGATGATGATGATGATGATAATTAATTGTGACCTTAAGCCACCGCTAACCTTATTCGTTAAAATAATGTTAAGCCTTGCCTGACAAACTGTTATAATAATATGGAACAGGCTGTAATGTAAAGCTCTTAAAGGATCGTGGAGGTAAAGCAGAGATATTCTTCTCTCTCTGCTTCTACCTGACTGAAAACACCGGGGATGCAAAAAACATCTGGGTCAGCTGAGGTGACACATGTCTCTCAAGTGGATCTTCACAGTCACTTTCACAGTTGCTATACATTTGTCTGTTTTTTTGTCTCTTCCTGGCTGCCACCCTCAGTCTTCTTGTCTTCCTCTGGATCTATGAGTGTCTCATCGATTACTCGAACAGGATAGCTCTCCTTCATCCACCTCCTCTTCCTCCGTGTGTGTGCGCTTGTCCACAGGCAGATACAGAAACAGATACATATTCCCCACTCGCCCACTCGAGCTGTCACAGGCCTGCGAGCCTGAGGGTTTGTGCGCAGTGTCTCAGTGATCTCAGATGTTCCGGGAATCTGCTGGAGACACTCTCCCAGTTTGGGTGTTCCAGTATCATGTATATGTATATATGTATATATGTATATATATATATATATATATACATATATATATATATATATATGTATATATATATATAAATGCATTTAAATGGGTGTTCATGAAAGCTTTAAATTGAACTTTACAATCTCTAGGTTTAATTGTTCATCTGCAGTGACAACATCCATAACGACTGCACTATTTTCTAATCGTAACTGGTGTTACAGTAACATACAGTGCACATGTTTTAATTCAACTGACAACAGTGAAGGTCTGTCTCTTTCTCTTAGCTCTAACCCTCCATGAATACGTAATTGTCCACTCTTAATGTGCGAAACACTTGCCGACGATGTGACACGCTGTGACTCCAGCTGTGTGCACCTGCGTCACAGCCTACACTCTGTGTGTGTGTGCGTGTGTGACTCAGGCACAGTCGGTCACATCTGTCATAAAACTTTTGCGTCTAAGTTTAGTTTTGATTGGGCGTGAAATGACGTATCTCTGACTCTCTGTCTGTCTCTCTCTGACTGTTTAATAGTGTTTAATAGTGCACTTACAGTAGTGTCTCATTCTCACTGTCACACTTGTTCTGCCCAAAATGGATATGTCTCTTGTTTTTGTCACTCGCACTGACGCCATAAAAAAAAAACCCTGTGTGTTAACATATGCGTGTTTCTAGTTTTGTCAGCATCAAGCATCTTTGTTTTTCTTTTTTTTCTTTTATCTTTCTTTTTTTTTTATAGAAAAACTGTGTGATGCTCATCTGATGAGACAGATGGTTCATTAGAGAATCACGAGTATCCTGCTAGGTCTTTCCACTCACTTCAGGAACACACTTTAGTGGCAGAGCCTGCGGCTGCTCTGAGATCAGTGTGTTACAGCAACAACAGCAGCGGCAGCAGCAGCTTGAACCTGAAGTGCAGCGAACAGACATCCGATGACGCAAAGGTCATCAGGCTTCTTGTGGACTTTATTGCCTAATATTATCTTAATGCACCACTTTATTTTGCCATATGCTCCATTCCACATTTGTGTTCCCTACTTAATCTGCATCTTCTGCTTTTCCCCCTCCACAACCAAGTGTCAGTTACCATGGCAACATACGGCCTCTCTGTTTTTCTCCAGCTAAAGGGTTTGGGTTGTTTTTCATCTGGTTAAAGTGCATATACTTGTCTGTCCTCCCACCGCACCTGTGAATGTGTAAAGTCAGGATTATTAAGACGGTTCACAAGAACATGTCGTGTTTTCACTGAGTAAATATGGTAAATATTCTATGATTGCCAGCGAGCAAGAAACTTGGGTGACTCGGTCGTGTCGCTTTGCACAATTCAATATAAGACAGATCAGGCCGTAGCTAACCCAACAGGCTACTTAGCTCCTAGTATAAGCTTAGTTCATCTCCCGCCTTGACTACTGCAACGCCCTGATAACAGATGGTCCAGCATGTGGCCCTCTCTGGTCTTCAGTCAGCCCAAAAGGGCATCAAATTCAAAGTGCTTCCCGGGTCAGCTCCCACCTACTTAAATGCTCTGCTAAAGGCTTATGTTACCCCTCGACTACCCCGTTCATCAGAGGATTGTCTGGCTGTGCCAACATCCCTGCACACGGCAATCTGGACTCTTTTCTACCGAGCGCTACCAGAACAGTGTGTCGTCCAAAAGCTTCTGTCAATCTTCAAGAAGCTCTTGAAGACCCAGCTCTTCCAAGAGTATGTTACCCCCCCCCCCCACACACACACGCACACGATCTCCTTTGGCACTTGGATCCTCTTCTGAACTCTCACTCTCACTCATTCCTTCCATGTAGCTTATTCCTCTTCTGTAAGTGTGTTGGCCAGCATCAGTGACTGTTCTCAGTGTGATCACAAGAGCTTTACATTCCTCTCTTATTGGAAGTGCGAGGCTTTTTCTTGTTGCCTGAGGCCTTCGTACGTCCGTTCTCCCGGTGTGCACAGGTCTGAGTAATATTTCGTTAACTGGTTCATCTGCGGCAACAAAGAGACTCAATCACGGGTTTCCAAAGGTTGCTGTAAACAGATTAACCTGAGCAGTGTAAGGCCAGCAGCCAGATATTCCGGCAGCCAGCGAATACATCACACCGCGACAAACAGGGGCGGCGGTGAGGGAATGAGAACGTTGTTGTCATGACGGTGTGTGTGTGTGTGTGTGTGTGTGTGTGTGACTGTTGGAGAGCGAACAGCGGCCTATTCATAATTGCCATGGCCTTCACACCAAACTCCGACAGAGCCAACATGGGCGATCACTTACACGTGACAGTCAGGCCAAGCTCTTCACCAAGGACACACAGTGAGACATAAATAGCCACTTCTCCTAAAAATAAATCCAAAAGCTTTGTGCCATTTACGCTCTCTGATAACAGCCTCTTCCCAACATGAACGCACGCGTTTTTCCAATGCCAAATATTAGTGAAGCAAATGAGCTTTTTCTGCTTTTGTCACTATGCATAGTGCATTTAAAATCCCTCTAATTTCCATTTTAAGGCTCACTTCAGTCCATTAATATGATAATGTCGGCCACCCCCACAATGGTTCTCGTGCATGGGAAGTAACTGTCCATTTATTCAGAATCCCCTGCTTAAAGTAGTATATTCAGACTGATTAAATTCTGCTGTAGGCAGTGTGAAAACCAATATGCCCGTGGTCTTCAGGGTTCCCGGCTATTCATTACCAATTATTCAATAAAGAAAACTAATGTCTGTCACTCGCCCAAAAAAAAACATCCATTTGCACAAACAATAGAGAGATATTTCATGTCGAGATAAAAATTCTTATGAGTGAATAATTCCCTTAAGTATGGATCAAAATAATAATAATAATTCAATGAAGCAGCTGCCTAATTCAGCAGAGGGAAGACGAAGACAGAGAGATACTGTTGATGCTGTTCAACAATGCTGTGAATTTAAGGTCTGTACTTGTCAGTGAGCAGAATGCCTAAAAAAAAAAAGAGAGAGCTCAGAATACAGTAAAACAGAACCTAAAAACTTTATCTGCTGATAAAGATGAAGTGGGATGCAGCAGAAATCACCCAATCCTTTGTCCTTGAGGGAGCTTGAGCTGAAACTGAATGTTACATATTAAATTATACAGTATGTCTCAATTGGAGCGATGATCCCGGGGACATTTGTGCGTCTTTAGTCCACCTGAGACCGAGTGTCTGGACTCACTCACTGGCTGGTTCACAGGTGAGCAGGATTTGACTTTGACGTGATAAAATAACGTTGATTGTATTACATTTTTATGTCGCTCTTTTCTGAACAATGTCCCAAAGTACTTCATAAGAAAACTAAGTGGGTTAAACACAAGCAGCTCAAAAGCAAACAGGCAGAACACGACCAAAACAAAAATGAATAATTCAAAACACCATAAAACACATTAATACTAATTAGCACGGCGTATGATAAACACGGAAACATGATATCCATTCCACTTACACGTGAAAATCACATCATTTCATCTCATAGAAATTATTTCAAGGTGTAAGGGCACAGTAACCTTGACCTTTGACCCCCCCCCCAATTCTAATCAGTTCCTTTGTGAAACCAAGTGATCCTCCATTCATGATGAAAGAAAGAAATCATTTTGTTTCAAAGTAACCTTGGCCTTGCGCCCCCATGACATCAAAATCAATACATTACGTCTCTGTATACGACCTCATAATATCAAGAATTTTACACATTTGCTATCTCTCATATTGGTTCATCATCATCATCATCATCATCATCCTCTCAGTGTCTTCTATGGTTACAGTAACACCACACATATACGGTTGCGTGTTTTAGACGTTTCCCTGCTCCGACACACCTGGTTCAAATAAATGGGTCGGAGCAGGGAAACATCTAAAACACGCAGGGACCAGGATTGAGAAACCCTGATCTACAGCTTATTTGTAAGGAGCACTGAAAGTCCAAAGTGGCTCAGTATTTTCTCAGCTAAGGACTCCTTAGCTAAAATAAGGAAATGTTCCTTGGACCGTGTCCATGAACTATTCCAATTTACAAGCATTTTTTGTCAGACTGAATCTGGAAACTTTTCGTGAACCCTCGCCTGGCATTGTTCCGACTGAAAAATATTATGAAGTCACAGCGTGGGGGTCATATTGTTTTTGTTTTGGTTTGCGTTGCCAAATAGTGATGCTGGATCATATTCAGATAAATGAAACACACCACAGTAGAGCATCATTAACAGAGGAATAGAGATGTTTAATAAGCAGTTTCACTTCTGAGAACAGTCATCATGGAAGTAAATCTGTGCCAGTTTGAATTTGAATTTCTAACACTGAATTTTTTTGAGTGAATTTTTTGAGACATTGAATTTGTTTACACTGCATTTTTTGAGATTTAAATTTTTTCACCCTGAATTTTTTGAGATGTTGAATTCTTTTACACTGAATCTTTTGAGGCGTTGAATTCTTTTACACTGAATTTTTTGAGGCGTTGAATTCTTTTGAGATGTTTAATTTTTTTTACACTGATTTTTGAGGTGTTGAATTTTTTTACACTGAATTTTTGGGCTTGAATTCTTTTGAGATGTTTAATTTTTTTTACACTGATTTTTGAGGCGTTGAATTTTTTTTACACTTAATCTTTTGAGACGATGAAGTTTCTTACACTGAATTTTTTGAGGCGTTGAATTCTTTTGAGGCGTTGAATTTTTTTTACACTGATTTTTGAGGTGTTGAATTTTTTTACACTGAATTTTTTGAGACGTTGAATTCTTTTGAGACGCCGAGTGCTTTTACACTGAATTTATTTCAACATTGAAGAAAAGCGAAAGCAAAACAAATTCTTGAAATGTGTTTTGTCGTGTTTGAAATTTTATGGCGCAGATTTACTTCCATTCTCCTCCTCCTTGTTGTTGTTTGTTGAAATGAAGTGACAGCCCGTCTTCTTCTTCTACATCTACCACTCTGTGTGAAGTGACTCCAGGGGAAAGTGAGAGGGGGGGAGCGTGGAGGCTTGGACTGCAACCACAGCATCATCATCATCATCGTTTTTGGTCCGTACTTAATAAGCGACCGGTGAGACTTAACCCCCCCGATGCTGTGGATCTTGGCAGGTCACTACCCATGAGGCCACAGAGGCCGGCTGCCACTGTGACCCTCTGAACCCAGGATGTCAATGTTGGCAGCGTATTAGCTTCCGGACAGAAGCACGGGAATCATACTTTCAGTCCACTGCTTCTTCAGGAGCAGAGGATCATGGGAGGGTTGTGGGTGGAAGTGAGAGCAAAGGGACAAACAGGGGCGAGGATTTGAGAGTGATAAATGGCACACTGTGATGTCTCTGGAGGCTTGAGAGAAAGTGAGAAAAGGAGGGAGAGAGGAGAGGAGAGAGGAACAGAGCTTCAATGTCAGCTGTCGGATCAAAGGAGGGAAAGTGGAGGCAGGCTTTGGCAACGAAGGCACCTGGAATCCATTCAAATTAAAACATGGTGACACAAAAGTCAGCACATGAATACAAAGAGCGACTTAGCCGTGTTTGTTTGTCGAGCCTGTGGAGAAAACACAGAGGAGGAGGAAAAAAGTCCCTTGTATGTGTGTGTGTGTGTGTGTGTGTGTGTGTGTGTGTGTGTGTGAAGGAGGAAGCAGGGGATTTTTGGGAAAGGTCGTGAGGCACAGTGGCTGGGCACAGTGGCATATTTCATTTATATGCTCACCGGGGCATATCTGTGCTGCAGGGAAGATTAAGCCGTAACTCTTCAGTTTGTGCTGAAAATGTGGGCCGTGTTGCATTATTAAGGAAAAATAAAAACCTCCTCCCAACTCTCAAGTAAATTCATAACGCTGCTGTGGTTGATTTCATCAGAGTAATGCAAGTTTTGTTATTTATTTCAAAGTGGGTCATGTTTTGTTTTTTTGGTCCCACCTAAAAGGCAGAGAAGAAGAAAACAAGATGTCGTTTATACACATTAATTCAGTGTCTCATACCAGCAAAGCCTGTGTGAGGACAATTCATGTAATTCAGTCAAATTCTTTTATTTATAATGTAATTATACTGAGACACAGACACACACAATAAACACTAACCTTGAATAAAACAAGGAAATATGATTGTAACAGGTTTTCCTTCAGGAGAAAATAGTTCATGGTAGAATTTGTGAATTGACTGGAATTACCTTTCTTTTTCAGAATCAGAATCAGAATCAGAAGAGCTTTATTGCCAAGTACGATTTGCACATACAAGGAATTTGTTCTGGTGTCATTGGCGCATAACAAGCATACAAAGTTTTTAAAAGTGACCAGTAAACGTATATATACACAGTATATAAATGTTTTTAAAGATGAAAAAGAGCACTACAGAAAGAGCAGTAAAGAGCAGTAAAGAGCAGTACGACTGGGCAGAAGTGAGTAACAGTGCAAAGTGTAATAAGTAATAGTAATGACGTTAATATAACGCATAAAAGGATGTAATGATAATGTGACATGTAGAGGCAGAGGAGGAGTGTGAGGAGTCAGAGTGTCAGGGGGGGTCTCCGGGCCTTGTTGATAAGGCTAGTAGCAGACGGGAAAAAACTGTTCTTGTGGCGTGAGGTTCTGGTCCTGATGGACCGCAGCCTCCTGCCAGAGGGGAGTGACTCAAAGAGTTTCTGTCCGGGGTGGGAGGGATCAGCCATAATCTTTCCTGCACGCCTCAGAGTTCTGGAGGCGAACAGGTCCTGGAGAGATGGAAGATTGCAGCCGATCACCTTCTCTGCAGACCGAATGACACGCTGCAGTCTGCCCTTGTCCTTGGCCGTGGCAGCAGCGTACCAGATGGTGATGGAGGAGGTGAGGATGGACTCAATGATGGAGGAGTAGAAGTGCACCATCATTGTCTTTGGCAGGTTGAATTTCTTCAGCTGCCGCAGGAAGTACATCCTCTGCTGGGCTTTTTTGATGAGAGAGCTGATGTTCAGCTCCCACTTGAGGTCCTGGGTGATGATAGTTCCCAGGAAGCGAAAGGAATCCACAGTGTCAACTGTGGAGTCACAGAGGTTGATGGGTGCAGGTGAGGCTGAGTTCTTCCTGAAGTCCACGACCATCTCCACTGTCTTTAGAGCGTTGAGCTCTAGGTTGTTTTGGTTGCACCAAGTGACCAGCTGGTCAACCTCCCACCTGTAGGCGGACTCGTCACCATCAGAGATGAGTCCGATGAGGGTGGTGTCGTCCGCGAACTTCAGGAGCTTGACGGACTGGTGACTGGAGGTGCAGCTGTTTGTGTACAGGGAGAAGAGCAGAGGAGAAAGAACGCAGCCCTGGGGGGATCCGGTGCTGATGAGCTGTGAGTCGGAGACATGTTTTCCCAGCTTCACATGCTGCTTCCTGTCAGACAGGAAGTCAGTGATCCACCTGCAGATGGAGTCAGGCACGCTCAGCTGGGAGAGCTTCTCCTGGAGCAGAGCCGGGATGATGGTGTTGAAGGCAGAGCTGAAATCCACAAACAGGATCCTGGCGTAGGTTCCTGCAGAGTCCAGGTGCTGGAGGATGTGGTGGAGGGCCAGATTAATTGCATCGTCTACAGACCTGTTGGCTCTGTAGGCAAACTGCAGTGGGTCCAGGAGGGGGTTGGTGATGGCTTTCAGGTGTGAAAGCACAAGACGCTCAAAGGACTTCATAACCACAGAGGTCAGGGCGACGGGTCTGTAGTCATTGAGTCCTGTGGTCCTTGGCTTTTTGGGAACAGGGATTATTGTCGAGGTCTTGAAGCAGGCTGGCACGTGACATGTCTCCAATGAGGTGTTGAAAATGTCTGTGAACACTGGAGACAGCTGATCAGCGCAGTGCTTCAAGCTGGATGAGGAGACAGAATCCGGACCAGCTGCTTTCCTGGGATTCTGTTTCCTGAAGAGTTTGTTGACGTCCCTCTCATGGATGGAAAGAGTCAACACTGAGGTGGGTGGGGAGGTGGAGGGGGGGACCTTTAAGGTGGGCATTGGTGGAGATGCCCAGGCCCCTGCTGAGGTGGGGGAGGTGTAGGTGAAACACTGGAGCTGGGGGAGTTGGGAGGTGTTGTGGGGGATGGTTTCAGGACTGTCCCTCTGTCTTTCAAAGCGGCAGTAGAACTCGTTCAGGTCGTTGGCTAGGCGTTGGTCGTTAAAGGAGTGGGGGGCTTTAGGCTTGTAGTTGGTGATCTGCCTAAGCCCTTTCCAGACAGACGCAGAGTCGTTGGCTGAGAATTGGTGTTGGAGCTTCTCAGAGTACAGTCGTTTAGCCTCTTTCACCGCCTTGCTAAACTTGTACTTTGCCTCTTTAAATCTGTCTTTGTCTCCACTCCTGAAGGCCTCTTCCTTATCCAACCTTAACCTTCTGAGCTTGGCTGTGAACCAGGGTTTGTCATTGTTGTAACTCACCCTAGTGCATGATGGAATACAGCAGTCCTCACAGAAGCTGATGTATGACGTCACAGCCTCTGTGTACTCATCCAGACTGTTGGTAGCAGTCCTGAATACATCCCAGTCAGTAGAGTCCAAACACGCCTGTAGATCCTCCACAGCCTCACTGGTCCACTTCTTTGATGTCCTCACTACAGGTTTGCAGAGCTTTAGTTTCTGCCTGTAAGCAGGAATCAGGTGGACCATGACGTGGTCAGAGAGTCCCAGTGCAGCACGGGGGACAGCGTGATAAGCATCCCTGACTGTGGTGTAACAGTGATCCAGAATGTTCTCCTCTCTGGTCGGGCATTTAATAAACTGTCTGTACTTGGGGAGTTCGCGAGTGAGGTTTCCTTTGTTAAAGTCGCCTAGGACAATAACTAAAGAGTCCGGGTTGATCCGCTCCACACACAGTATCTGATCGGCGAGCATGCGCTGTGCGTCCTGCACGCTGGCGTGCGGTGGGATGTAAACACCGACCAGAATGAATGAAGCAAACTCACGGGGTGAATAAAAAGGCTTGCAGTTTATGATAAAAGATTCCAGGTCAGGAGAACAGTGCTGCTGAATCACTGTCACGTCGTTGCACCAGCCACTGTTGATGTAAAAACAGATTCCTCCACCTTTAGTTTTGCCGGAAAGTTCCGTGTCTCTGTCCGCTCTGTAGAGTTGGAAGCCTGCCAGCTGCAGCGCAGAGTCCGGTATTAATCCACACAGCCACGTCTCCGTGAAGCACAAAACAGCCGATGAATAGAAGTCCCTGTTTTTTCCCAACAGCAGTTGTAATTCATCCAGTTTATTTGCCAGTGAACGCACATTAGAGAGAAATATTCCCGGTAGCGATGTGCGTAATCCGCGCTGGCGAAGACGCACGAGCGCACCGGCCCGTTTCCCTCTCCTCCGGCGTTTCACTGCGTGGACAAAGGTGAGCACACCTTTGACCATAATGTCCAAAATTTCCAGTGTGGGGAGAAGAAAAGTAGGAAATAAGTCCGCTGGTGTTGTTACCCTGATGTTCATGAGCTCTTCTCTGGTGAAAGAGCTCCGGGTAGAATCGCAAAAGACGGAGTTAAAACACAAAACAAGACAAAACAACGCGCACCAACACACCGAGGCAACCATCCGCGGCGCCATCGTAACAACACCAGTGGTTTCCATAGTTTATCAGTGGTGGAACCAGTGGTGTTGGCTATTCATTATGTTCTTATTTTACCGGTTATCTTCAGGAGAAAATAGGAAAACCATGACAGTTTTCTTTGTGTAAAATCTTTGACCGAACACAAACCACAGTCATAACAACAAAAAGCCACAAACAGTTCAAAAACCCCTTTATTGAGAACAAACAGTTTCATAAATCAACAACTGAACATTCTATTAAAGGCCGGATTTATGGCACCTCTGTTAAAATGGGCAGCGCATTAACTGTAACTGCAACTTCAAATTAAAACGTTAAGTGTGTGATTGCACTTCCTGACAAGCATCGTATTTAGAAGTTGACTAATTCGGTTGGTGAGATGATGAAATATGAGCTGCTCAGCTTCTCTCGTGCACGGAGGATGTATAATCCTATAGAGGTGATTGTTTGAATTGATTAAATGTAGTTAGTAATCAACAAATCGACATTAAAACCTTCCCTGTGTGGACAGAGATGCAGGTTTGTCAAATGTAAGTACGAGTTCGACTTTATTTTAGTTGTTATACACCTTCAGTTCCTTACACGTGTATTGTTATATTTGTTTTTCATTGCCTTTGTTACATGAATATTTCATTATATTCCATATTATGTGGCACACACACACCGTCCTGATCTTTAATATTGTTTTTTTTTGTGTGTTTGTGGTTTTAAAACATTAAGTGTTTATAAATTATACATTTACAAAACACTTTATTATTATTTTATATTATTTGGCTCGTATATACATCTCTATATATATACATATATATAAACATATATATACATATATATATATATATATATATATATATATATATATATATATATATATATATATATATACATAAACTCAGCTGGGTTTTGGAGACGCTGCTCACGCCGCTCCATAGTTTATCATTTACCGTATTTAACGTTTCTCTCACCTTTAGCGCTGCTCAATACCGTCTGACGGCTGACCTTTACTGGGAGAATGAGGCCCATAACCTGTGAGCAGCGCCACACACACACACACACACACACACACACACACACACACACACACACACACACACACGAGCAAGGAGAAAATAGGCGAGAGAGCACACACTCCACTAAGGTCGTAGCCCGAGGCAGTCAATAAGAATCGTGAGCTTTTGTGTTTGCCAATACTTATCAGCAAACACTTTGACATGGCTGCCAGAGATAAATGTTTGAGATAAACATTAGGAAGAGCTGCTCTAATACAATGGAACAGAAGACACACACACACACACACACACAGACAGACACACACACAGGGTTTAATGGTGGAAATAGAAATGGTAAAATCACACACTGTAACCTGACTATAACCCCTCCTCTGCAGTGAACAGGAAACTCTTGCAAACCAGATTTAATGAGGCCTCTGACATACAGGCAAACAGGAAAACAAAGGTGGAGATATCACATCAGTCCCTCTCTCTCTCCCTCACACACACACACACACACACACACACACACACACACACACACACACACACACACAAGCACGCAGCTGAGGAGGAACATTAAGTCATACAAACACCTTGAGTGTCAGCCTTGGCTGTGAAACGGGGAGAAGATGGATGGTCTTTAGCCTCGGCTGCTCAGGCAGTGATGAATGACCAGATCATTTCCAGGCCACACACACGCACACGCACACACACACGCACACAAACACTAACAAACATATCTTCGCACATAGAAAATCTGAAAAGAAAGAGCAAAACCTCGCACACTTGCCACAAACGCACAACATTTACACACATGCACACGTGCGTTGGGCAGTGATGTGTCTGTAAGTCCGACACCACTCACACTTCCTCTCTGTGAGCGCTGTGTATAGCGCTCGCCCCTTTGACCTCCCCTCTATACGTTCCCCGCGCTCTGCTCACCGTTGACTGACTGAGTGCTCACTGTAAAAGCTTCCCACAAGAATCCATCGCTGTTCCCCCCTCACTCACAACGATAGACGGATGGAGGCGGGCAATAATAATAGTAACGGAAAAAAGAGATGATGGACAATTACGCTGAGCTTTTTTTATGGTTGCTCTGGAGAAAAGGCGGGGGTGAGGAACGATGGGGGAGGGAAAAAAAGGGGAGACATTTGATATCACAAATGATAATCTCATCGCGTATCTGTTTATGTCCTCTCTGAATGAAGTACACGTGGCAGCGTAGCATCAATAAACCATTACCATAAGACACTGCGGTGTAATTACTGTACATCGACAAGGACATCGTTAACAAGGCTAACAGAAGCTGCACTGGATAAAAAGGGGAAATCTGTCAGTTTACTTTCTGGTTTTTACTTACTCTGCAGCCACTGCTCCACTGTCTCGTTTGCTTAAGACATTTGAACTTGTTCGTGGAGGCAGTTGTGAATCAACAGGATGTCAAACTCTATGGCCTTTGTGTAGTGAGTGAGCTTAACAGTGTGATACAGACCTAATGTTCAAGTCTGAAAAAGATGGTGAGATACAGTGGCAAAAATATTAGATTTTATGACTGTTTAAAATCAGATAATCCTCGTGTCCCTGCTTTTCACTCAGTACGTTAATGTGCACAGTTTAATATCGCATCGTGTATCACGGACCCTGGTATACTCACACATCAGGGTCCTGTGGTATACCACTTAACCATCGGGCGGCGAAACAAAGTCTGGACGCAGGGAATAGAGTACATGCGAAAATCGAACGTCTGACTCTGTATGTCTCTAGTGCGTATTGAATCAGTTTCCTGTTGACCTTTACTTCACAAAAAAACAAACAGCGAGTGGCGAGACGGACGCTGAGATGAAGAAGAATAAATCTCGTCTCTCCGTCCAAAAGTGTTGTCTTCTCTGTAGCACTCGCTCTCTTTCTGACACCATCGTGTTCTTTTGGTCTTTTTACGATGACAGTCCTGCAGTTTATACGTCGTCTCCTTCTACTTCCAACACCAAGTCCGACTCCAGTCCGACTAAGTGTTTACATGCAGGAGTAATCGGACTATGAATCGCATTATCCGGGTATGTTAGTCTGACTAAGATTAGCTTGATTTTAGTCAGACTAATGTGTTTTACATAACATTAAGAAAACCGAATAATTGTCTTAGTCTGAATAAAACTGGACCTTTAACGAACTGAGTGAGAGCTGGTGTCCATAACTAATTTGACAAAGTTTAACTATTCCATGAAGAATGAAAATGGAATATTTACTTTATACAATATATGTCAGTAAAGAGCTCTACAGTGAAGACACAAAATGCAGATTAGAAAAGCAGAGATGTTCTCCAGTAAATTTTGATTGAATTTTGTGTATCAGTTGTTATTATTAAGCTGTTATATCTTATCAGATATAAATATATTGAGAAAACAGCATCAAAAATGAAGTGTTGCGGTGTAATTGGACTGTTGAATAGTTAATTTCGTCCAAATCCAGCAATAGACAGTCATCCCCTTTATTTCCTGGCGTGAATGTTTGCTTTGCGTTAGACAATAATTTCATTCTCTCATAAATACTTTTAAATAGCTAAAAAAACCTTCCTGAACTAGCTATATCCACTGAATGAATGCAATATTACAAATACAGAGGAATATAAAGTTGTTTACCTGAGGGATTTGCATTAATATGTTCTAATTTGTCGTCGTGTTGTTATCACCTGTCACCTCTGAAAGCTCTGCTCTCTGTGGAGAAATGCAATTACAAACGTCTCCTTGTGCTTTTCTTTCCAATCGAGGGCATTTATTTATTTGTCACAGTAAAACATTTCGTTCTCTCGGCTCAGAACTTAGTTTGAGGACAGATTGTCTGAACCTCTGAGGCTGCACACTCAGTGTGAGACTGACGGGCTTATTACTTCACATTTGTTTTTTATTTCTTTTAAAGGGAATTGGGTAAGAAAAGACGAACCTGCCGGTTTGTGACACACCTGAGGGGGAGGAATTGATTTTCCAATACTTTCACTGAAATATTTATGAACTCATGGAAATAAACTTTTACTTCATACTTTTTTTGCCGCCTCGCGCTTTGTCTTTGTGCCGAGAGGAGAAACTTCAAGCACGTCTTAGTTAACACGAGCGACGACTGCCGCCATGACAGAGCACACGAAGAGAAGGGGGCGCGTCGAACTTCGCGTGATCTTTTGAACATGTGTCAGTAATGAGCACTTAGCATCTCAGATGTGTTCAAAAACAACAACAACAACAACAACAAGAAGGATTTAATGGATTACCACTTGAAAGACAAAGTCTGCGCTCACTCAGACTCTTGTCAGAGAATCTGAAGGAGATAAAATCCGTGAAGTGGCAAGAGTGCTCGAATGGTGGAGTGTGGTAAAGAGTGTGCACATGGCTGAGCTTGTCACTTCCCGCGCTGACCCGCCCTCCTCCGTGTTGTCTCCTGTGCCTGTGAAGATTGAGAAGGGGAAGTAAAAGGGTAATCGCTCAGTCGATGCGCGTGCGTGTGTGTGTGTGTGTGTGTGTGTGTGTGAGGTTTTCTGACATGAATGCATGCTTTTTTCAACAAGCCTCAGTGTATATGTGTATCTGTGTGTGTGTGTGTGTGTGTGGTTGTTTATATCAACAGTCTGTCACCGTGCAGTCTCAGGGTGCTGGAGAGGCCCGATCTCTAACAGGTGGATACACTCCAGTGCACACACACACACACACGTTTGCACAGCTATTCTTATTCTTCCTAGGATACTGCACTGACTTCTTTTCATTTGGACAGCCTAAACAAACCATTACCATCACTAGTTAATGCCCAACCCTAACCTTCACCTATAACTACAATTCAAATCTTATTAACCGCGTCTTTAAAAAGGATGTTTGGCCTCATTGGGACCAGATTAGAGATTAGAGACTACTGCTTTCTGACAAGGTGTTTATGCCAGAAAAGGTCACACAGAGGTAGCTCACACACACACACACACACAGGTTTCCATGACTTCAGAGGACATTGCATTGACTTACATTCATTTCCTGGAGACTCACTCTAACTTTAAACCTTGGTAAATTACTGTGGGAATAATACACAACTCCTTATATGGACATCCTGGGTGTGTGTGTGTGTGTTTATGTCACATATTCAGACTTTAAAAAATATTGCTTTTTTCCATCTCCTTATGTGTTGTTAAGTCAAACTTATAAGCTTATAACATTTTGAACATTTTGAGTACTTTTTGCTCAGGTGTGTTTATATAGTTGGTGAAAATTATTATTTTTTATCTGATTGTCTAGTTTCTGGTGAAAAAAAGACAATGTCCTCACCTTATAATGTAATCATTTCTGTTATTGGGACTTGATTTGTGTCCATATAAGGAAGACACGCCCCCATAATGTGACTGTGTAAACAGATGTAGGTCCCCACAAGATAAGGAATACCAGTTACACACACATACACAGTTAGTGTAATGACACATTGGAGGGCCATCAAGTGTCCTGTAAGATAAACAGTCATGACTGCAGGGCCCATTACTCTCAGACATGCCTGAAGGAGCACGTTGAAAATGCTTCATCATTGCTGAACATATTAGACTGCAGTAAAACAACGGTCAACGGTGAAGTCGGAGGCTGTTTCTGTCTCAGAGGAACAGTGTCGGGTCGAGCAGGACCCGCTGCCTGATTTGCTTTTGCGTTTGTGCTCTTTTCTGCTCTTTTCTGCTCTTTTCTGCTCTTTTCTGCTCTTTTCTGCTCTCCTGTTCCTCAGCTGCATTTGATGGATGGTGGCGGTGAGCGATGCTAAATGTCAAAAAAAAAAAAAAGAATGCTGAAACTATCTGCCGTAAACATCTGCCAGCCAGCGCTGAATCCAAAAGAAGATGCCGGTCTTTTTTTAAGACGGAGGGGAAACATTGACATTTGGTGGCGGCGGGTGGTTTACTTTGTTACACAGAGAGTAAATACCACTCCCAGGTCTTATCAAGAAATATCAAGCAACAAACGAGAGGATTAGATTTTTACATCAACACAGTCCGGATGACAAGACTTTTCATAGAAGCATTATAATTCTACAGCTCATCCAGCTTAATGCACACATGGAGACTATGAGATAATCTTTTATTAGTCCCATAATCGGGGGAATTTGTTGTTACAGCAGCTTAGCAACTATGCTTGTTTTTCAGGGACGAGGCACCTGGACGATATATACATTTATATATATATGTATATACGTATATATATATATATATATATATCGATATACATATACATATATATATATATATATATATATATATATGTATATATACATATATATATATCCTCCTGTGGAGGATAAAGCGGTACAAAGGATAACCCTAACCCTATAACCCATACAAATTAGAGTGCTGTCGAGTTATTAACTAACTTAATCAAATGAAACGTCATTCAAATGAACGAATGACTAGGCCTAGTTAATAGAAAATAACATAATTTCACTGATGGTCTCGTTTACCCAACTGAGCACTTTTTTGTTTCATGGTTTATTGTTTCACTTATATATCGGTCATTCAACCAAGTTCGACATTTTCTTGGAGTCCATAATTGCCTCTAACTTTCAGTTTTTCGTTCCAAATGAATTTGACTTTGCTTTTTCTGAGCCACACATACGGCAGTCAGGACAAGCACAGTCACGAAGCTCAATGTTAACACTTTTTGTTGATACGTCTTCTTTGACTTGTCTTTGAATAGCAATATGCCGCTACATTTTGGGCTTTAAAAATGTCAGACTTCCTCTCAGATTCAGATTCAGAGAACTTTATTTATCCCAGAAGTGCAGTTCAATGTCAACAACACAACAGTTGCTCTGTACGACTCAACATCGCGGGTCGATTGACAGCTTCACCTGCCAAATTTACCCACATTTAATTCCATGATGTTTGTGTTGAACTTGATCAAAATGCATTAAAAGAGCAAAGACGCAATTAAGGGACTAATGCATATGATCCAGTTATAAACTAAATGTAAAGTGTCTGTTAGCAGAATTACTGAAAGACTACAGAACAGAATATCCATGAAATGAAGTGGAAGCATCGGGCACGACCTGTGGCAAATCCAATACAGTTTGGAGTGGATAAGATGAAGGTTGTTTTGTAATTTCATCTCTTTTCTGAGCACCTTCTACGTTGGTTATTATGTTCCTTTGACCCCTATTAATGTAAAATAGCGTGCACATTAAAAAGTATAAACTGTCGTGTTAATGGTTATGCGTTTTACTGTCACATTTTTATTATTCGAATGTTGTAAAACTCTAAATTAAACTTCTCTGTGTAAAATCACAGGCGTACACTCTGGAAACAATGTTGCTGTGTGTTGTTTTGAAATTGAAATATGGAAAACAAGATACTTTTATCAAGTCACTCATGTCTAATTTCACAGTTTTTATCCCAGTAAAGGTCTGTGTGTGTGTGTGTGTGTGTGTGTGTGTGTGTGTGTGTGTGTGTGTGTGTGTGTGTGTGTGTAAAAAAAGGTTCTGGGTTTTATTGGTGGAACAGCATCTGCCGCCTCAGCAGATCTTCTGGCTCGACAGTTTTTATTCGTCCTGCACAGGTTCTTGTCCTGAAAGCTCAACCGATGTCGGGTTTTTTTATTTTTTGTTGTTTTGTTGTTTGAAAAGGAGAAATGGAATAGTAGAGAATGTGAACCTGTCGCTGAAACGTATTTAGCACTGAGGAGCGGAAACAGAAACCCAAGCTGCTGCCTGTCACTCTGACAAACACAGGGTTTGAGGAGGGAGCGTGGAGCGTTTCGAGTTATCACCACAACATTTCTCTTCTGTTTCACGGTCTCAAACATCTCAGAGCGCATGAATAATTATCCTCCACAGAACACTGAGCAGAAACATGAAACTGTGACTTTCAAACAAATCTAAATCACCATTTAGGTCCATGATTACAGATGTTTGAGGTTTTCATTTGAATTTGCCAAGTCATGTTTCAAAGAAGGCGATTATGAAGTTAATTATAAGCTAATTATGGACTTTAAAAAGTTATATACATACGTTGAAGTCACTATTAATGAATTTTTTGGCCAGTTGGAGGAAACATAATAATCTGTCAATAACAACATCGACTTAAAGACAGCAGAGACAATAATGAACTGCCCACATTAGTTGACAAAAAATAATAAATAAAAGAAACGAGTTAAACTGAGAATTTCAAAACACGATTGTGCAGTTTATCACGTCTGTCAAAATCCAGTTGCTCTGTCGCTGTCATTGTATTACAATGTAAAATATAAAATATAAAAAGCCGTCATTTTCTGCAGACTACAAAGTTGTTAGAGGGGGAAAAAACTTAACTGAGCCGAGTGACAAAATGAACAATGCACAATTAAGACTCTTCAGTCCTTTCAATAGACGCGTCGTGATTAACGCTCTGATTTCCTCCATGGTGTATTTTAACACGGAATCTGTTAAATAAATTTACAAAAAAGAAAGATTTTTACAATGATGACATGATCGCGGTGTGTTTAATCCCTGTGTGTGCGGACGAATATAGCAACAACAAATCACAGCACAGCGGAGGCAGCGCTCAAGGTCACGTCGCAGGTCAAGACAAACACAACAAAAGAAGAACACAACAGGAAGACGGAACGGGGCCAGCGATGATGAACGATATCGTTTTATTGGGTCACGTGGAAACGAGTCAGGTGGTCTTTTGCGGCTACGGTGAGTTCGTGCGCAGTGATCTGTTTACAGGTTGACCGATAACTTTGTTCTGTCGTTCTTAAAACAGTAAGACTGAAGGTTTGGAGATGTTTTGGAACTGTGAGTGAAGAAAGGTCATATGGAGGAGGAAGAGGAGGAAGAGGAGGGGGGAGCTGGATGTAATGGTTGAGGGAACTTAAATAGCTCCGTCGTGACCAGGGCGGTGCAGAAGAAGGAGCGGGGCCAGAATGCATGGAAGTGATTGTCTGGTGCAGCTGGACAATGTGTGCTCTCTGTGTTCTGTGCACAACTGTGAATGTGTTACTGCAGATGGACCGGCCGCTTAATATCTCAGGTATGAAGTCAGTTTATTTAAAAGTAATGATCAGAGTGTTTAAATATAGAGCTGCAGTAGCTGATGTCACACAGTCCCAACATGAAGTACTCAGAATCTAAAACAATGGTTAGAAGTAATTATACTTTTGGCCTTTTTGATGACATGTTGCGCCCAGAGAGAGTTTTGTCAGTTTTTGACTGTTGAACCAGCAAATAAAAGAATAATTTAGGAAGCTCTACTGTAAATGATAAATATACAGTGCACACGATGGGGTTGTGACCAAAACAGACAGAGAATTGAAACAATTATTTGATTATTAGCTTTTTTTTATTGTTCTTAAATGTGAATATTATCTTTGTTTCTTTGCTCCATATAACAAAGAACTCATTAAACGACATTTGAAAACATTGTCATTTCCATGGTTTGACAAACACTGATCAACATTTTATGGACCAAATGATTACTCCGTTATTTGTGAAAATAATCTACAGATTAATCGAATACGAAAATAATCGTTAGTTGCAGCTCTAACCACAACCCTTCAAGTTAAGTTGTAAGTATATGTCACACCGGGACAAGGACTTTGACCCAATTGCAACGACTCAGGAGACAACGTGAAAAATAAATAAACATTTATTTTGAAAGTGCAACAAAAAAAACAATCCTGAGGGGGAAAAACTAACAAAAAACAGTTAAAGCTAACAATCTAAACCAGGCTTGACAAAGTAAGTAACAAAAAGCTCAAAAACCTGACAAGACTGTGGCGTGGAGCAAATACTCATCATTCCTGACAAGACAAAGACATGGGAGTTGCATGGGAGTGACATGGGAGTGACATGGGAGTGACATGGGAGTTGCATGGGAGTTGCATGGGAGTTGCACGGGAGTTGCGCTGGTTCTCTGGTTCACAAGACAAGACGAACTGGCAGCAGACAAAGGCAGAAGCAGACCATAATATACACACACAGTAATGGGAAACAGGTGGAACCAATCAGGGCGGGGCAGACAATCAGACTGGCAGGAAGGGGAAGAGGAAAGTTACCTGAAACGAGATGAGGGAGAAATTTCAAAATAAAACAGGAACCACAAGATAAAAACTAAACACCACCAGCTGTCATGACAGTATGGTTATAAGTTATTATGCTTTTGATGCTTTTTTTGATGACATGTTGCTCCCAGAGAGAGTTTTGTTTACAATTATGATTTGTGATTATTATGATATGATATTGTTTTTGACTGTTGAACCAGCAAATAAAAGAATAGGTGTGGAAGCTCGACTGTAAATGATAGGCAACGGTTTCGGCTCCATATCGGGTGCAGAATCCAGCGCTGAGTAGCTTTGACTTTAGCTTTCATTAGCATTCTCTGGAGTGGGTCTAGGGGAAAATCTATTAGAACGTTAAATATGTTGGAATACAGTAGTGTACGAACTTGAAAAGGCACCCGGGAGCATTAAAAGGTCAGTGTGGATTTTAACAGCACAGCATTTTTGTCCTGCCAACATGGCGGTGTGAAGAAAGTGAGTCTGGTGAGAGTGGTGTGGTGCTAGTGACCCCTGCACCGGTGTTTTTGTACCACATTAATAAGCAGGAAATGGTTCTCAAATGGTTTCTGTCATGCACGTCCACACACATGTAAATAATAACAGATTATCATAATCATTTTCACTCAGAAATTACACTCCTCACAAAACTGTAATTGAAAATGCAATTTGGTTTTACAGGGATGTCATTTTTTTTGAGATAACAAGGTTGTACGCGCGCGCACACATTAAAGGAGACAGGGGGAACTTTGGGGAGGAAAGGTATTATATGACACTGACAGTTTAATCTAAAAACACAAAGTGTAATCCCCCTGGCTCTACGTGTCAGCTGCTGATGTGTGAAAACAGAAGACGGGATGTGACACGAGTCTTTCAACACTCGGGCTCCGTTTCGTTTGCACTGGCGGCGGCGGCGGCAGGAAACGTTCTTTTGTGTATGTAGAACTGGAGCCGAATACACCGGTTCATTTCCAAACAAAGACGTGGACGGTGAGCGCCACAGCTTCCTGTCATCTGAAACAATCGTTCACGGACTCAAACGGCTTCAGTCACCTCATATTCTGTCTGTGAACACGGTGGGTTTTAATAAGAGCATGTTAGACGACATGAAGTGTAATGACATCAAACAGAGGAGGAGGAGGAACAGCTCGTCGTCATTTTTATTTATCACCTCACTTTTCTTCCGTTCTTCTTCGTGTTTTGTTTGCCTCGCCGCGTGTTTGGGTATTGAGATCACATCTGCGCCGTCTGAGGCTCTAAATGATGATCAAGCTGTGACAAAGAAAGAACAGGAGAACGAGAGCTGAAGGCACATCGTGCAGTTTAATTATCCCAACTTTAATTATAAGGAATTTTCCATGCATAATTACTGTGAAATATTAGATTAGCCCTCTCCCGCAGACCTCTATCATCTGCAATCTTAGGACACTAATGAACGAGTCGGCGAAAACTGGGTCAGTTTCCACCATATTTCCGAGGAAGCAGAGGTCATTGTTACCGACTTCATCAATATCCACTTTGGCAGGACTCCCAGAACACATCAGCTGGCACATGTCAGCTTTTATGGACGGAAATGTTGTTTTTGTCTTTCTCACCAAAGACATCGTTTCAGACGATGATTTGCAGGAGTAATTAAAAGCCGGGAAACTTTGTGATACTCTGCACTCTCACATTCTGAGTCCATCAAGCCTTTGGCTCGTAGTATAGCGACGCTCTGATTGTGACTGTAATATAAGGCAGTTTTCAATCACGGGGTATTTGAGCTGCTCAGCTCCGAATATGAAGAGATTAATTTGTTTACCGTCTCCTAAGCAATTTATGGCTGCTCAGCACAAGCACAGGGAGGAAGCTGAACGGCACCGATGAGGATGTATGGCGGCTCGTGCCGTAATAAACCCTCCGACAACATAAACTGTGCCAACTCCAATCAGTTTATACACGGAGCAGCAGAGGGCTTTTTGTGCTGTCACCAGAAGGAAGACAGAGTGTCTACACAAACGTGTCATGTTGTCATTGTGTTATTGCTAAAGAAGAATACAGGTGATTATTCTCAGTGTGTCTTTCCTCTCCGTGGTAGAGCTGTAATGAGACCCGAGCCCGACAGAACTCGGCCCGAGCTGACTCATTTATACATTTAGATATATACGGGTTCGATTCCGGAGAGCTCTGGGTCTCGACTCTCCACGTCTGGTGCACCTGCGGTCATGGGCACGTACGGCACTCCTGTGTGAGTGTGACAACATTCTGTCGTGTGGAGGTCCTGTATTATCACTTCATGAGTGACTTGGCTTGCTGAGGAGAGTCCAGGGTTCCCGCTGTAAGTCTATCAAAAAGCCCAGTGTGTCCGCTGCCTCGTCAGCATCCACTTTCACATCTTTCTCACGCCAATTGAATCACCCGACCACTCATTTAAATGATAGAAATGAAGCCTGAATCCGTCGGGTCCCGTCGGGTTCGGGCAAAGATCTTCAACTCTATCCTGTGGTGCATGAATCTTTAAAAAACATATGCTGTATATATACATTTAAAAACATAATAATAATAATGGACATGTTGGGGACGTCTGTTTCACTTTTCTGTCTGAGGAGTGTTTTTATTCTCTGCTAAAAACAAAGCTTTGTTGCACCTTGTTAATCCTTACAAGGACGAGTGTGATTATACGTTGAATAACGGCGTTACGAATGTTATTTGTACATCTCTTGTATGGGAACAAGTGCTGAATGCTTCAGGATTCATTATCAGGACATCGTCCACTGCTGGTCCCATATTTCAAATGAAATATCCTGGATTACTGGTTATAACTGGCCTGTCGCTGCGTTACTGCGGCTGATTACCATAATCTAATTCATTCCAGCTACACCTGGATCGCTTCACCTCCGATATCCTTACAGTAATAAACGTAATTGCATCATTCCACAATGCACGGGTCGCCGGGCGAATTTGTCTCTTCCACATCCTGCGGGGGGAAGTTTTTATATCTATCATAATATTGATGATTTCTTTCCCTGATTAACCAAGCAGCCAACCAATCGATGAATGTGTGTCTGCTCCAAATGACGCGAACCTTATTCCATCTGAAAAACTCACCTGTGTGTGACCTGCAGCTTAACATTCTCTCTCTCTCTCTGTTTATTTCTGAGTCTTTCACACACACACACACACACTCACACACACACACACACACACACACACTCCTTCTCTCGACCTCCTGTCTCTAAATGACTGTCATGAGTCACGCAGTAGATTTAAATGTTAAATACTAAGGTAGAGGTTATGAGCCGTTCCCCGCCACATTACTGGCCAATGTCTCATGTCTTAATAATCTTGGGCAGCCTGTGGCCAAGGGGAAAGGGAACTTGACTTGTAACCGGAGGGTCGCTGGTTCAAATCCCCACCCGGCCAAAAAGGGCTCCCCGGGCGCCACTCAGTGTGGCAGCCCACTGCTCCTAATTCTAGGATGGGTCAAAATGCAGAGGAATACTTTCCCTAAGGGGATTAATAAAAACTAACTAACCTTAATAATGAAGCTATAAGATATAAGAGTTTGACTGGAAATGAACAGGAGCTCCACATGTATGTTCACTGCTGACACTCCATTGTTGGTGGAGGAGACGACAATCAGGAATAAATGTGAAGAAGAACAATTTTACTCTGTGTGCTTGTACTTGATAAACCCTTAAAACACCAGAATCACTTAGAATATCAGTTACTGCATGTTAAAATACCGTTTTTAACAATTTAAAATGAATTTAAAAACAAAAAGGGTTCATTTAGAAAAACACTGCAACAGATTGTGCGTGGGAACTTTGACACAGTAACTGTTGAGTTGAGCTGTGGGCCACGCCCGTCCAGCCTGGATGCACCAGGTGAAGGTGATTCCCTAATCAAGGGAGTTTGAATCGCCACAGAGCAGCAGTGGAAACACGCAGCAAAACAAAGCTTTCAAGGAAGACACAGCCGGTGAGCTTGAGCTTGTTGCATCGTCGAAGTCTATTGTTTGCAACTCAATTTAATGATCTGATTGTAAACTATACATGTTAGTGGGTAAAACCATGTTGGAAAACAAAGTTAAAAAATGATTTCATGGTAGTTAAAACTAATGCCTCTTAAAATCATGTGAGCTGAATGCGATTCAAAATTAATTCATTTCATAGTTCAACTCAAATTCCATACCGCCATATTGCATGTGATTTCTGTATTTAATTTGTTTATTAAGATATTGTTAGATAATTTACTACTTATTTACAAGGTTTGGAGTGTGTTTATCTCGGTTTCGTTTATTAAAATGGTATTTTGTTTGTATTTAAAGGTTTTTCACCCGGCTGTAAACACTGCATCAATCTTCTAAATAAAAGAAAGAAGAAAAAGAGAGCAAGTGTAACAAGTGAGTGGATTCCTGTAAAGTCTTCCTGGAAAAATTAGCAGCCTTTTCAAGTGGGGAGTTTTGCACACTAAAGCCTTGCCATAGTGAGGGACTTGACAATAACGTTTGTGATGTACAGGTGGCGCTGATTCTCCGCGTTCCTGAAACAGCTCGAGTTAAATCACCATCATAACACACATGTTACTTCTGGCTCTCAGAAACTGTCGTTTTATTTCCGATAGCACAAACCGTTGCGTAACTACGCTTGTGTTTCCATCATGGTACAGTTCGGTTCTGGTAAGTAGGTCAGTAAGTAAGTAAGTAATGGTTTGGTGCAGTATGAGTGGACATAGACCCACAGCGGTCAGCTGACTCCCCTTCTGACCAGTGTCAGTCTGTTCTCACACAAAGCTTGACGTCGTGTTGAGACACACAGCAGTTCTACGTCCTCCACTGTCGATTTTGTCACGTGTCGCTGTCGATGCACTGGTACCGGATGCATCCAAGTAAGCAAACACAAGCCTGACCCAGAGCTTTACCCTTCAAAACTGGACTGTACTGCACCAAACCCAACTGTTCCTTGATGGAAACACGGCTTAAAGCCTTCAGTCGAGCTCTTGGTTCCATGTCTGTGTCCCAGTGATTGCAGACAAACCCCTTGGTCCTTTCCCACGTAACCCTAATGCTTCTGCATGCTCACATGGATGCATAGTTTGACCTGATTCTTGTTGAAGTTGTGGTATAAGGTGAAATGTTGCGCCCCACGTGTGTGTGGGAGAGTTCATTAAAAACAGAGCATGATTGGAAATGCAGCTGTCTTACTCTCTCCCACACTCGCCTTGAGTGAGCCATCAGTCTGCAGGCTTGCACGTGTGCTACAGCCCGACGGCTCAAGTGCTTACTTATGCTATTATAGATTAATCAATACATACAATAAAAACCTCAACAAGTGATTCATTAAATACACACTTCACATTTATTCGGGATTTACAGCATTATCGCCGCAAAACAAATACTTCATTAAGCCGACATGTTTGTGCAGATGGTGTAATAATATTAACGATGACGATATCGATCCACTGTGTCAGTCCGAGGGCTTTTTCTTTATGACTTCCTGCTGCATGAAGGTGACACACGAGTGCGTTCTTGTCATAGCAAGAAGGATCTCGCAGCACGACTCACAGGAACCCAAAGATAAACCTGAAGCAGTCAGAGGACTTGTTCAAAGAATTAATTCTTCTAAAGGTACAAAAAGAAATCAGATGAACGTATCCAAAATGTTCGGGAAACTCGAGGAAAGCAAACACTGGGGGGTAAAACGCAAGGAAATATGCTAGAATGCTACATTAGGGTAAGACAATGTAGTAGTAAAGAGGAGAGTGTACACACAAGAGGGAGGGAGAGACAACTAGAGACAGGTGAAACACACTAGGTCGGGACAGGTAAGTGACCTGACAGGTGAATATAAAAAACAAAATGACAAGAATGGGTTAAAAAGATCTCACTGAAGGTCTCACTATACTTTAAACGTGTGTGTGTGTTGTCAACACTTTTGGGATAGCGTTTACAGGCTGCTGTCTTACTGTATATATAGAACATATAGTGTATAATGTTTACCATGTGTAGTTTCCTGCATCTGTGCTGACAACAGCTTGATTGCAGCCTCCAGTCGGGCTTATGGCCGTGGAAGAAATGAAGTGTCGTCTCGCTTCTCCTCATGCTGTGCTCAAAGTCTGTCGTCCCTAAAAATAAAGCACAAAAAAAAAACCCCGACATTGCTCCGAAAAATCTGTTTAAACCAATGTTCAAAGTTGCCAAATAATCCCAACTCACTCCTTATCCACATTTTCTGTTGAATAAAAGTTGTTAAAGTAGTCGCAAGTGCGAGACGCGGCGCAAGTTCGACGTCTGTCACATGACCCATTGGACAATTATGCGACTACAAACAGACGCTCCCTGCATGTTTAGATAGATGATGCAGCGACGGTAAACGCTGTGAAGACAAAGTTTTGTCTTTAGTAGTAAAAGCACAGGTGTCAATGATAAAATGGACAATTCAGTTTGGGACTATGGACCAAAACAGACGCTTGATAACAACACGGGTAACTTCAACATCTACATAATGTATAATTTCATTTCGTTTGATAGTATCTGGTGTGGCAGGATGTTGCACACTTGATCCGTTTGCATTGATAGGATTTAAAGGAACTACACTTTAAACACCAACTAACACACCCCGGAGTCCACAGTGGCAGCCGCGTTTCCTGCCGTGGAAACACATGATGAATGTACTTAATCTGTCGTGTGTGTGTGTGTGTGTGTGTGTGTGTGTGTGTGACACTCTTCTGCATTTAAAAGCTGCTTTGCAGAGCAGATGGATGGACTCAAGTCCGAGTTGAGGCTTCAGGTGTGAGTTGCAAACAAATCAGCCGCATTTGACCCTTTCAGCTGGGACACTTTAAAGATTCAGCTCTCTAACAAACCTCAACTGCTCCCCCTGCAGACGTAGGATTATTGTGTTTACGTTTGTTTCAAATTCCTGTGAGGTAATGTTTGATATGATTTAAATAACGCTGACCCTGTCATTTCACTGATTTATTTCACCGATTGCAGTTAATGCGAGTGAAGACGGAGACAGCGGAGGTGTTTTTGTTTCATTTGGATTTGAGGGGAAAGAAAAACACACACTAGGGCATCTGGGAGCCAGTTTGAATTGTTACAATGAGTTTGAGTTTGAGCCAATGAAGTTTGCAAGAATAATGGTGGGAAACTGAATTTGTGCTAGTTCCTGAGTCGGTCTGGTCAAACCGCAGAAGAGCAGAAAAACAAACCATTTGAACAAATCAAATGAGCTTCACAAGCTCGTTGAACGTATGAGAACTCTGTGGTGCTTGTGCACGTTGGTACTCCGTCAGAATAAAACGAGAACGACAGTCTGATGCCGGCTCCACACAAGCAGAGGACACTCTTCGTACACTGGTGTTCAGTGTTTTAATCCTGAGAAAGCACAGACAAGACAAGTCTCACGCCCCAATCGTCAATAATACATGATTTGAAATCGGGAAGATTGAACCTTCACACTACAGGACAATTTGACCAGATAATCTGTTCAAATCATCCCAAAATCGGAGGATAGCCATGATTGTTGGAAGGGCCGAAATCTCGTGGGGGGTGCTCACATCTTGTAGTCTGAGCTAACTCCCTCTTACCCACTAGTGACACCTGCTGGTATATTTAAACAATGTCCTTGAGTCCAAGTTGAGTCTCAAGTCTTTGGAGGTCGAGACACAAATCTGAAGTCACTTTTTACTTACGCTCTCTGTGCTGAGGTGCAGATTTCTGTTCAAGAGTCAAACTCTATTTTATATTTAAACCGTCACCTGTAAAGCACCCACTGCAGGAGCTGTGGGGTTAATTGTCTTTTCAAGGTCGCACACGCACGCACACACACACACACACACACACACACACAGAGTGATGGCGTGCCATGCTGAGCAGTGACATCTGTGACTGCATCACAATGTGCTGGTCTGGAGATCTCTGCGGGGGACGCGGTGCCGTCCACGTCGTGGACTCCACACCCGTCACTCTGGCTCCATGTTCCAGAGCCTCAGTGACACACACCGGAGCTGCCACTCCACCAAATTCAAGCACACAACCTTAAACCTGGTGTGAGCGTCTTGCACGTCGAGGCAAATTCTTTTATTCAACTTGGCAGCGAGCTTAACATCATCAGCGTGTGACAGAAGAGAGTCTGAGAATACGCTTATCGTGGCGAGATCTCGTGTCTGGTATTTGGGATTCAGTGTGTGCACTTTAATATCCCCCCATGTCATTCAGGTTTAGCTATATCTGCTGTTTGAGGATTAACACCTCCTGACAACAGCAAACATTGTGTTTCCTCACTTTTAGCGACTCACGCGGGGAATACCAATAAGTTTGATTTGAGTATGTGGCGATTGGACGAGATGTAATGTCCCCACCGGCGTCTGCTCGCGTATCTCGTTACGCTTTTTCCCGTCACCTCTCAGAGCTCCTGACTTATGGGAAACAGACTGAGAGAGAGAGAGAGAGAGAGAGAAAAAAAAACAACTTCTTTTAATCTTTTTTCTTTCTCTTTTCTGGAGATCAACCAGAATAAAAAGAATAGCCAAAGAAGCTGCAGGAGCTCTGACACCTTACGCAGTTCATCTGCGGCTGATCTCAATCCCAATGTGTAAACAGACATTTTTACATTTTTTACATTCACTCGTGTCTGATATAATCTACAGAAGAGAACATTAATCAGACGCGACGTTTGCATGGTTACGGGGCAGTAACGTGCTGTTATTTGTCTCTGATGTTGTTTGGTGGTGTGACCGATGGCCTTTTGTCTCGGTGGCATATGTTTGAAAACAAGACAAATTAACATCGCTTTCTATTCAATTATACATGAAATAACAGGCAAAAATCAATGAGAAGAACTGTGTGTATCCGGCTATGACTGTCCTCTATAATGTCAACACTCTCTCTGTTTGGATATTGATTTGATTCATATTGTTTTGCAGTAATCTTCTTTGCCTTGTCCATGTGTTGTCTTGTTGTATTTCCTGTTTTCTTCCTGTGTCTCCCCCTCACTTTACTTCCTGCCCTCCCTGATTACCTTCACCTGCTCCTAACTGCTTGCACCTGTGTCTGGTTATCTCCCCTCTCTTTAGTAAACACAGCCTCTCTTGGAAGTGCTTGTTTCTGCTCTGACTGACTCCACCAGACCTGGGGAATATACCTGGATTCCTGTGGACTCGCTCTCGGGACCTGCGTTCGCTGTGACGTGACAAGTGAGTGAACGTCGCGTGTTATTTCCTTTCAGCAGCAGTTTGATTTATACTGTGGCTGCTCCCGTACTCTGAGATCTACCACTGCATTCTCATTTAGAGTCAACATTTTAAAGTAATCTATGCACAGACATTTATATAACATGGTCACTGTTTTAGGGAATTAAAAACTCAAGGGTCGCGTGGTTGTCGGGGGTAAATATAGCATTCAATGTATTTTAAAGGTCTTTGAAGGCGCTGTGAACTCCTAGTCGACTGGCTTTTCTCTTTTTCATTTTCATTTCATACAGTCTATGGTTAATTTCATTGGGAGGAATGTACCAAGTGTTAATGGGGGTGTTTTCAGAACATCCCCCTTGTTTTCACTGTTTTGGATTAGCCAAACCCACTAGCGACAGACATTTATTTAATGTTGAGCTTTACATTTTATGTTGCAGTCACTCCTCTAACATCCGTGTCAAAGACATCGACAGTGTGGCAGCATTTTACAAAAATAGTCGAATGTTTGCCAGCAACAGTTTACATATCACAGCTCGACTACACACATGGCATATCTTATATAAAAACGGTACGATAACTTGTCTGCGTTTGGTTGCTTCTGTCTGTGTCTGAGCTGATGTTCAGTGTCGCTCTGTGCGAGGACATGGACAGAGCCAAATCATCGAAATATTCCTCAACAGTTCTTGTGCTGATATCACTAGTTGACTTCTTCGGAGCTAATGGGCTATGATATCGCACAGATGCATGCGACGCAAACCGCTTTCAGAGCCGTCAGACGACCAAGAATTTCCTTGGTTGTTTTGGTTTGTTGTCAGAATTAGATTTTGCTACCTGTGAGTGTATAATCACGTTTAGGATAAACTTCTTGTGCTACTACTTTTCAGCAGCAGTGTTTGTTTGTTTGAGTTGTTATTACCGCAAACTTCGGCCTATAAGCCGCTACTTTATTCCCACGCTTTGAACCCTGCGGCCTATACAACGGTGCGGCTAATTTATAGATTTTTACTGGCTGACGGCCACCGGGGGGCACTCTGTAGCAGTAAACGCAAAAGTGAGACAGACGTGGGGAAAGATTATGCGCTGAAGATGAAGACTTCAGTGGCTTCATAGCGACCAATGACTTTTCTGGTAGGCTAAAGTGTTTTCTTTTCTAACCAGGTTGACCCCGTGTTTAAATTACGTTGTTTTAATAAAAACAACAACGAAAAACTTCAGTGTATTGTATTTCTATGTAAATATCTCATGTTACAACCATACGCGGCGTTACAGGTGGGCCCACTCGCGATCACGGACACGGATGCATTCATTAACAAACTCCTTTGATAAGAGGTTCAATCCTGGCGCCGCTACTGGATACAACATGAAAACCTGCAGCTTATATTCAAGTGCGGCCTATATATGTTTGTAAATTTAGCTGGTGCAGCTTGTCGTCAGGTGCGCTCAATAGGCCGAAATTTACGGTACTCACATTTCAAGTGAGCGTGCGAGATATTAAACTGAAAAGTCAACCCACCTTCATGGACTGGGCCCAGGAAGTAACTTTGGCCTGTTATAAAATCAACGAATATAATTTTACACTGAGGATGTAATGGAAAAGTCAGTTTTCTATCACTGGTCGAAGAATTTGTGAGGTTAAAAAAAAAAAAGAAAAAAGATGTCCGCCACGAGTCTGTAGCCCGAGGCGGTGGAGAGATTTATTTCTTTTTAATAGCAACTTTTGTGACACAAAAAGCACCTGGAGCTTTGTTGGCCTCTGCATGGGTCTG
Organism: Solea senegalensis; assembly: GCF_019176455.1. NCBI lineage: Eukaryota > Metazoa > Chordata > Actinopteri > Pleuronectiformes > Soleidae > Solea > Solea senegalensis. The sequence goes on along the minus strand of NC_058039.1, from coordinate 17,838,085 downwards.
ATAGACGGTCACTTTTTCCCCTCGCCGTCTGACCTCTGCAGCATTTCATATCTGCATTTCTTTTAAGGGAACTTTGGAAGAGCTGACGGTGAGACAGTGTCTACTTGTCTCTTTAACAGCTGCTAAAGAGGCTCGAGACGATCCGTCTGCTCCATTCTGCTCAAAGATGAGCGGTCGTGTGGAATGACCATATTTCACTGTGATTATGTGTTGTACCAATTAGAGGTCATTTAATGGGCAAACGTCTGCCTCACTGAGTTTTATACATTTATTCTGTAAGATGTTTTTCCAAGGTCTTTAAGTTACTGAGCTCAACTCACACTGGTCCGTGTCAAACTTCTCACAAAGGTAGGAAAAAAGAAGAGAAGAAGAAGGAGAGAGCACATTTCTTTCAGGGCATGTTAATGTTGACGTAGCAGCATATGACAGGGTGTTTTTTGATGTGAGGAATAGCCCCTGCATCACACTGGCTGCTGCCACACAGTAACCAATAGATGAGTGACAGGTGCTTTAATCACTGATGTCCCGCCTACAGGCCTACACCTGTTTCAAGCCAAACCAACATGGCAGCCGGTTAGGAAAGTTTCGGAATAGATTTCTTGATGAAATAAGCCACACAGTTGCTCGCTGTAGTTTGGATTCAAAGGTGCACAGTTTCATGAGGCGGCGAGTCGTGCCCGAGGCCTCTGATTTGCATAAAGTAGCCTGGTTTTGATTACATGCAAATGTGCGACACCCTGTGTGTGTGTGTGGAAACACAACACCTGCACAACCACAACGCACTTCACGGCTGTTTACATGGACAACGAGTGGTGAAGCAAGGAAGTCACTCAACTGGTGGACATGAGAACAAGCTTAGGCTGGAGGAGACGAGGAATCCTCCCTCTGTGACTGACACTTGAGCGTTTCTATGGTAAACCCGACATTTCTCGCTGATGAGAGTAAAGCATCGTAAATAAGAAATTAAATACCTTTGTACGTGACAAGAAACACCAACAACAGTAAGCGATTAGAAAGAGAGAGGGATACAGAAAGTCCAGCTCTGCTGTGTAAAAACACTGTTGTAAAATAGATAATGTTCTTCATTAAGCATTCAGTCAAAATCCATATCCCAATTAGCACATGACTGAAAATATTTAAATCAGCTACAGAATAGATTGCATCATACAGCAAAGACTGTCTGTGGTTAATTAACATCAACCTGCATGTAGACTTTTCCATGTACAAAGAAAAAAAAAAACCCCAAACTCTGCCAGTGTCCTTTTATATACTGGAGCCATCACGACTCTGCATGTTAACATCAAAAGTGTCTGTCCGCTGGTCCCGAGGCTGTCTCACCCTTCACTTCCTGCCGTCACAAACCCCAGCCAGCCTCAGAGCAGCGACGCGATCGCTCACGAGATCAAGAGCCAATGAAATTACAGCTAAAGAAACAGAAAACTACATCACTGACCGGCGTGACCTTACATATTCATTTAGCCTCCAAACAGACGGTGGCAGATAACGGTTGAGACAGATTTACAAATCTTAAGGTCCAGTGTGTAAGCATTAGTGACATCTCCAAGCATGCAAGGAAACTGTTTGTCTATTGTGGCTGCTGCAGAAACACAAGTACATACAGTAGTACATTAAAATAAAAGTGATTATACACTTAAACGTACTTACAGGTTATAGTGTATTCAATTTCTGCCAGTAAAGCCATAAAGATGAGTTTGTAAAAACAGATTTAAAACACCAAAATGTAAGAATTGCGACTATTTCTTCATATGAAGAGTCACAACCAAACAAACCTAGATAAACATTTGCAAATGTTCACCGTTATTGGCAGTACTATTATTACTTTTTATTTTATTTTTGGACACACAACAACATACAGTACTGGTAAACAATTTAAAACATAATAACTAGGAATGCACAATGTTATCATGCCAACACCCACTGATATGACTAATGAGCAAAATACTAGGTTAGTGAAAAAGCCGCTACCTGCTTGACTTCTGTGCTCGCGCTGCCTATAGCTATTATTTTATTGGATTTTCATTTATTTTGCACAATAACAATATTTTATATCTAAGTCTGCTGCAACTTATGCATGAAAAAATATTATGTTAATTCCACCGCAAAAGAGACTATAGAGGTGTATTGTATCGGCCAAAGCAGACGCAGGAAAACAATAGAAATCCTATCATTTCTACATACAAATGTCCATTCTGTGCATGCACACGTATGTGTATGCACATCACCATTGTTGACACAAAGTTAATAAGCAATATCATAAGTATGAACAGTTGGTAATTAAATGTCTTATTGCAATGCTGCTGCTGATTTGATTCCTGGATTGTGAACGTGACATGAGAATGTCATGCCAGTGAAGGAGAGAGAGACAGACAGAGAGAGAGAGAGACAGACAGAGAGAGGTTAGATGAGGTTAGTGAAGACAGATGTTCTCAGAGCACAGACTCCAATGATTGCTCTGCAGTGAGTAATGAATAGCTATAGAGGCCTGATTGATGCACGTCCGCTGCTGTATTGAATATTGACCTGTAGCAGACATCTAATAAGACAACTGCATTGTGCGACTGTCAGTCCACATGAATAATGAGCAGCCGCTCTGACTTTTAACCACCGATATGATGGGAAATAAGAGGTGACTGTACAAAATGAATTGATAAGAACTGTTATGGATATCAGGTTGGACACTGGTTGACATTATGTTGACGGCACTTTAAGAGCAGAGAAGAAAAGTGCAAGAGAAAGATGAGTAAAACCCTTTTTTCGCCTCGGCACGGCACAGTTTAGGTTGGTTTTCTCAATGTGGGCGGAGTCATCACTGCACGGCTACATGAAACTGCTACAAACCAGTGACGAGTGACTTGTAAAGCAGTTGTTTGCAGTTTAACTGAATCGTTAGAATCAGTACAGCGGCAGGGTTTGTGATGACGCTCGTGATCAGCAGTGCTGTCGCTAAATACACCGGACTCCTCTGTTAAATATGGAGATTTTAGACATTTCCCTGTTAATTGCTGGAGATTAACCCACGTTTTTTTAGGATTGTTATGTCTTTTTAACTGATCTACAGTTCGGCGTTGTTCGGCTTGATTCTTGTGTCGGACGTCTTGCTCTGAACAATCGGCGTGGAGTGAGTCCACGGTGGAAACACGTTAAAAGACCGGTCCGTTTTCAAAACGAAGCAAAGCAGTTTCATCGTACGCTTGGAAATGATTGTTTTTTTACAAGAAGAATCCAGGGAAAACAAACCAATCACATCAAAGTCCCCTTGATCGTCTTTACACACAAACCGACGCAAACAGACTCCAGACATTCACTGTTTACACCAGTATGATCCAAAATAAAAGGGAAAAAAACACCTTTTGATGGGATCAGTACATGGAATCTGCAAAAAAGGCTTTTTTTGAAATATATTTTTTGACATTGCTGCACCAGCAGCTTTGTGTTCCATGAACATTTCATTTCTTCACAGATCAAGGTCAGCACATTTTTCTATTCTTTTTTTTCTTTTTTTACTGCTTGGGGCACATGGAGGATTTTAGGGTCTCACTGAAGTGAATATAAAGGTGGTCCTCCATCGCCTGTTTAACAAAACTTGCGAGTTCAGGACTGAATTGTGGAAAGAAGCAGCACACTCGGAGCGATAAGCTGTTTGTCCTTGAGCCAGAGCTGTATCTTAATTCTTATTCAACTAATCAACTCGGCATATGATTCTTGGCTCTCCGGGTGAAACTTTGCTTGAAAAGGTCAGGAACAGTTTGAAATTGCGGTCTGTGGCTACAAACTGCATACAGGATGCAGTTTGACAGATAACAAACAGCTTCAGTTGTGCCCTTCATGGTACAAACCCCAAGGAATCAATGAATAGACCTTGGCTCCATTCATTCTAACCATGGCTTTTGGCGTGAAGCCTGCAGCATCTGGTTACTCTCCAAGTCCTGGTGCCAGAACGATTCTCCATTAGCTGGACTTTATCTGAGTTTCACGCCTCGGAGTTAACTTCTTTTCCGCGTGACTCAAAGGCAGCATTTTAAGAGCATCGACGTGGTAAACGGTGGCACGGGTTGCAAGCTGTGAATATGAGTGCAGAGCAGAGAAGAAAACTTGACATCTTTCTCACTTTTCTCCCAGAAGAGAGAAGTTCATCAAAAAGGCACAAACACAACTGCGAAAAGTTGCTTTTAGTATGTTCTTTGTGTGGGTGCAGGATACACAGTGCTGTGTGCGAGAAGGCGTCGGGGTTTTGTTTAGTGAAACGGAGAAGGAAAACACTGTGTTGATTTGTTTTCTGCACTGTGGACTACAATATTAAGGAGAGCTCTCCAACTTAACCATAGGGCTTCCTAATGCTGTGAGATTACCCCTTGTTATCCATTCTCGGAGGAAAGCAAAACATTAGATAAAAAAAATAATAATAATAAAAAAAAAAAGTACAACAGCGACTATAATGAGAACACACAGGCTGCAACTGCTAGAGCTGTATCTCTGTGTATGAGAGACAATAATAAAACATGGCTCTGCAGGACGGCATCAAAGAAGATGATTACTGATGCACATGCATTTTGATCTCCCACGCACAAACGGCACGCACATGTGCTAGGAATGCTCAAGCAAGCACACGCACACACACACACACACAACGTCCACAGCTAATGAGAAGCCAAAGGGGGCTCTCACTCAGAAGCCAATTATCCCGTCTCTTTGCAGGAACAGTCTGCACGTGTGCACGTGTGCGTGCACGTGCACGTGCAGATGTTTTAAGCCTCAGCTTGAGCCACTCTTGTTTTTCCTCTTCCTGCCAACATGACGAGCCTTATTTACATAATATCTCAGCTCTCGCAGTGGTGATACGCAACACTTATAGGAATTAATCTCGCTTTTATGTGAAAAACAAAATGCTCACCGACCTCACGCTTGTCACGACCACAATAAAAAGACACGACTGACATGGCTGCTCTGCTCCCTTAAACATCATATATGTTTGTCCTTTGAATAATCAATTATTAATTGATTACTAAATGAATCGTCAACTATTTTGATTATCGATTAATCGGTTTGAGGTTTTTTTTTCATTATTTAAACAAAAATTCTGATGTTTCTTTGCTCCATACAACAAAGAAGTCATTAAAACTGAATCATTTTCATTCATGATAAAAACAAGACATTTGAGAACATCATCGTTTCCAGGTTCGACAAACACTGATCAATATTTTCCGACAAACGATTACTCGATTAATTGAGATAACACTCAACAGATGAATTGATTATGAATAAAATCAAGTATAAAACATATTTGCTATGGAATATTTTGAGTGTTTGTCTAAAAATGTGATATTTGATAAACAAAATGTGCTGCTCTCTGCTCCCATTTCTGCACCGCTCTGATGCTGAAACATTAAAATAATGTTTAAAACTGCGGGAAATCTGATCTCTCGTATCCCACTCGTGAAAATATGTCAAAAACAGTCAGTGACCTTCATTTGAGAGAGAGCGAGCAGCTCACTGGAGACGACCGCTTTGCACAAACTGTTTGGAAGCAGTTTTAAAAACAGTTTATTCAGATAAGTTGGACCTCTGGAATCACGTGTTGGGTATTATGTGCTCTTCGTTTTCTCAGAACCTCGACACTTGTAGACCAAACCAAGACAGACTGTCATCAAGCAAAAACACAGAGAAGACATTCAGTGATTTGTTTAAGTGGCATGAACACATGTAATAATACAACAAAAACGTGGGTGGCAGCTACAAAGGGCTCTGTACGTGCATGTGTGTGTCACCGTTGTATCATTGTTGTAGTCGTGTATTGTCTCAATACGGTGGATATTGTTCTGCAGTGACAGGTGTGTGCGTGTGCGTATGTGTGTGTGTGTGTATACTTCCCTACAGATTCGCAGAAACTCTTACAGGATAATCACGCGACAAAAGGATCATTCTCTCTCTTCCTCTGTGTTGCATTTCTCATCCACTTAAGCTCATTTAACCAAAGTGTTCCACGGCGAGGGCTGTCAGTTTGACAGGTCTGAATGGGAAATATCTGTGTGTGTGTGTGGGTTGCGGCAGAGTAAAGGCTGTGAGATAAGTGTAATTGTGTCACTCTTGAGCATGGCTGCCTGGTTGGAATATGAGCTACTTCACATTAATGCTTCCTTCCTATCTAAATTGCCTCCAGCTGAATGATTAGCGAATTCAGAAGGCCAATTTAGGCCTGACATAGAGACTCCACTTTAACAAAGCAAGTGACAGCGCAGTCATTTTTGTGTCCAAACAATGTCAATGTAAGTCTGGCATGTGTGCGCTTGCTCTCGGGGAACATATGATTCTCCGCGATCTGCGTCGACCCTTTTGAGCTGAGTCGGAGAAAACCTTCACGAGCAATCAGTCAGCGAGCGCGTGTGCGTCGCAAACATGCGCTGGGGTCAAAAAGTGGCAACTTTGTTCGTCCTCATGCTGTGAATTTACATGAGAGAGGCTTTGGGTGCATGCATTTGTATAATGTGTGTGTGTGTGTGTGTTAAGCCATTGGTATTCCATCACCCCGAGCGATCCATGGCCAAACATATCACATCATGTTTGTATTAGGAGACCAGATAGGCTTCATTCCCTGCAGGCTCGCTGCATGCTGATGCCCCTTTCAGCGATCTTGGATGGATTACAGCATAGACTTTTTTTCATTTTTGGACCCGTGGTGGTGGTGGTCTGGGTATGGAAGCCGCATCCCAGAACTGCCTCTGCGTTAGCCTAGTACATGCCTCCGTATAAACCGGACATAAGTGACCAGTCGTGGCCAGATCGTGCTAAATATGACTGTTCACAACCTGGCATTGAAATGCATCCTGGATGTGTCTCCTGTGACCATAATGTGGTCAGATCTGTGCCTCCCTGCCTTGGTCTTGAACCTCAGGCGTACACTGGTAAATGAGAGGTGAGACTTTAGTTTATTTAAAAAGAGGATCCCGCTTACCACCAGGGAAGCTCTTATTAATTGAGCGAGAAGACGAGAAGAGATGCAACCAGAACCAGACAGTCCAGCCTTGGTGAGGATGACCTACTTTGCAGCTGTGGTGTTATTATTTTTGCTACGATGACTGCCGCTCAAACGTGTTTGAATCCTGAAGCCGACATTCTCCCATTTTTTTTTTTGCTCTCTGGGAGACAGAATTTAGGTCAAGTAATATATTTAGCCTATTATGTATTAAGTATTCATCTTAAAAGCAGCTTCAACTGTCATCTGTTACTGTAATGTTACTTGAAATAAAGTTGTTATCACTGAATAAATACTGCTCTAGCATAGTTAGTTTTGTTGTTGTTGTACGTTTTGTTTCCACGGCTGAGCAGCATGAAAGTGTGTGTTCGCTTATGAATTTACCATCTGATATTGAATTTCTTCCATCCTGTCTCACTCAGACACTTTCTGCAGACGCTGGCAGAACCTGGGAGGAGATTATGAGCTTTAGACTGTACTCTAAAAGCTATAGGGTGAAATACATTCTGGTGTATAACCTGAGTATGGGCAGCAAATTTGTGCTTGTAAACTAGACGACTATTTTACAAAAAGGAGGTTTCTTTATGGACGTGCCCGCACAGCGATCCAGCAGCTACGGTAGCAAGTCATGTTCGTATTCAAGAGGTATTTAGTGGTATGTTTTTCCTGTCTTGTGTCAGTATGGAGAGAAGAAGCTTTCACAATGATCATCCTTTGGCTGGCTGTCATGTCTCATTGTACACTGAAGTGTCGCAGAGGCTGTGTGTGTGTGTGTGTGTGTGTGTGTGCGCAGTTAAAAAAGGAAAAAAAGATAAGAGGTTGAGTGTCCCTCAAATGCATGGTTGACCTTGTTAAGCTGTTTCCTCTGCTCTTACTCTGCCCTTGTGTCTGCCTCAGTTCCACCGCACTGATGCAAAGAGAAAACGACAGTTACCACTGGGCGTTTTCTTCTAATGGACACTGCGTCCCCTCCCGTCCCCCCAGAGGGTCTACACCTCCGCTCTTTCTCTGCAACTCCACATTTCACTTTTGTCTCCGTCTTAACGCCGAGCGCCTTCCTCTTTCGTTTGGCCCTCGCCTCTTGCTCAGTCATTTCTTAGGAAGTGCAGTCGCTAGCGTCTTTGTTTGGTTTGCAGTGCACACAGCGAGGGAGGCTGGGATTTGTGTTTAACAAGTGTTTATTTGTTCTTGCTGAAGAACCCGGCTAGGAAAACAGAAGGTAGTGCGTGGGCCTCCTGGGAGAAGCTGAGCTTGCCAGATACAAGAATGAGAAATCAGTGATGGATAGATCATAGATCTCTTCAGACTGTTGCTCGGGATCAGCAGCGTCATCTGAAAAGATGACACACAAAAAAATGAGCTTTGAAACTTTCCCGGGAAAGATAATATGTTTGCTGTCCATCGAACAGATGGTGATGCTTGTCTTCAACATGGAAACATTCTAATTGCTTTGGTTGGTTGTCACAAAGATGCTGCCGAGTTATTAATGAGACCCACACGGTGCTGTAAAACAACAGAGACAAGATAACGGTGACTTAACACTGGATAGCTTTAAAAAGTTAAGATGTCACAATTATGATTTTAACAAATTCAATTTAAAGTTCTTTTAGGATTCCTCGTTTTCTCCCAGTTATCAGCCCATGGCCAAGAGGAAAGGACTTGGGCTTAAATCCCAAGACGGGTCATGGGCTGGGGTTGCCCAGCTGCCCACAGCTCGTGCACCCAGCTTGTGTGTGTGTTCACTACTGGTGTGTAATAAGGATATTATTAAATGCAGAGGTCAAATTCACTCTCAAAATATGGAGTCTCCAATGATCCAATGGATGAGTAGACGGGCAGTTATTTCCTTTTGGCGAGTTTTGCCCTGTGTCGAGGTGAGATGTCCATTGGTTGTTCCAAGGTCTCCAGGCCTTGGGTGATCTGGTGCCTCCACCTCTCCCTCTCAGAAGCTGCGTTCTCTCTGGTTACTGTGTCAGTGTTGCAGCTCCTCAGGTTGGCCTTCAGTTTATCTTAAAAGCAGAGAAGGTGTCTCCCCAGGCCCCGCTGACCCTACCTCAGTCGCCCATAGAGCAGCATCTTTGCTATCAGAGGCACGACCTGCCAGTATTGGGTAGACCACACTTCTGCAGGACCTTAAGATTGTACACTTTGCCCTTTCACTTGATATTGAACGCGGGCACCTCTGGTAAAACCATTCCAACTTCTGGATGTGACGGTGGTAGGTTGTCTTGTATAGTTTTTTTGCCTCGTTAAAGGTGCAACAGGCAGCATTCTGCCTGTTATCGAGCCGGAGAGTGACATAACACTCCCTCTCTTGTTATCAGGGCCTTTGTTAGCCGCTGTGGCAGTTGCATTTATGGTCCTTCTGGCAACACTAGCAAGTAACTACTCCATCAGTGGTGGAAAGAAGTTGTTCAAAGTCCAGCAGTGTCCAACTACACTATAGACTTTCTTTGAACTAGAGAATTGTTTTGTTTGGCGTCAGTACATGTATGCAGTGTAGTGTGTGTTCGTATGAGGCCAGTGATGTGTTTTTATTATGCGGGTAGTGGAGAAAAGGCAAAGCAGAGTATAGTTGCAGGGCCTATGGGAGTATCACTGCTTCTCAGTCAGTGGACAGCCATTATTAATTCCTGAAATACAGTGTGGATATTATGGGTAGGCTTCATATTACACGTTGCCAGTGTCAGAGGGGATTAGTCTTCGCTGTGAGTCCACTTATGAGAAAATACAACACAGTGAGGTAGAGTCTCGGCTTCACTTAACTTCCAGGAGGAGCACTGATAGCCTGTGCCGCCGGCAGCGGGGGGGGGTGGGGGGGAACAGCCTGCGTGCATCACGTTGCCAACAGCCCGTCACTGTGCAGATTCAGATATGGAACCATAAACAATTTGCTGTGGATGAACATAGCTAAATATAACTAATACTCAGGTAAACATGTATTCAATCTCTCTGAGAATGACGTCAATTTCCTTTTGATATAAAGGTTTCAGGTCATTTCAAAGACTGAATGTCCACATGTAGTGGTCCACTGCACCAAAGAGGGCAGACACAGTAACTGCTGCCTGCACTGTAAACACACACACACACATCTTAACTGCTAAATTATTTAACACGGTAAGGAGGGATGGAATTTAAAACATCCAGACTTTAGACATTAGACTATGACGAGGGCTCACCACAGAGTAAAAAATAACCTTTTGAATACAGAAACTGAACAAGCAGTCGAGAAAAGTCCAAAAAAAACACAGTGCAATGACACGGTCATAAATGAAGGAGACTGCAAGGGTCGTCACAGCGGATCATGTGCCTCCATCTTGCCCTATCCCTTGTGTCCTCTTCTGTTACACCAACTGTCCTCCTTCACAACATCCATGATCTTTCTCTGTGGTCCTCCTCTTTTTTTTCTCCTGCCCAGCAGTTCCATCTCCATCCTCGTCGTCCTCTGTCCAACATAATCACTGTCCCTCCAAACCCTCTCGACAGTGACTCTCTTACTTCTGAGCCACTCAACCTGAGCTGTCCCTTGAATATGCATCGTTTCTATGCTCCTGTCCATCCAGGTCACGCCCAACAAAACTCTCAGCATCTTCAGCTCCACCTCCTGTCTGCAGTGCCACTGTCTCCAAACCGCATACATCAGAGCAGGTCTCACCAGCGTCATGTAGACCTTCCCTTTCTCTTTTTTGCTGCTATCCTTCTGTCACACATCAGCCCTGACACTTGTCTCCACCCACTCCACCCTGTCTGCACTCTCTCCTTCACCTCTCTCTCTCTCACGTCCATTGCTGTGGATGTTTCACCCAGGTATTTAAACTCGTCCACTTTCACGACCTCTACTCCTTGCATCTCACCGTACCACCTGTATCCTTCATATGAAGGAAAGGAGAGAGAACACCACAAAAACTAAGAAGAAATTCGACTAGAAAAGTAAAACTGGAAGTAATATGAATAACCCAAAGTTCAAAACAAGTTAATATCCAAAGTCCAAACACTTTGAAAAGTCCAAAACAGAGAGAGAGAATTTCTTTGAGAGAAATGTGTGATGATTAATGTGACAGTGCTTTGTTCAGTGTCATTAAACCACTGCATTAACTTGGTTGTTTTGAAGAGGAAAAGACCTCTGTGGGTAATTCTGCTCTCGTATGAAGCAGCAGCAGCAGCTTCAGCGAACCAGCCTGCAGCTATTTGTGGCATCATGTGTTCACCAAAGTGCAGGAGAGTAATAATTGGGTTTGTTTGTTTTGAAGTGTCAGGGACATCTGTGGATAATTTGGCTGCAAACAATCAAACACAGAATAATAATACAAATAATCCTTTTATTTATATGTGTATATATGTACATATATATATATATATATATATATATATATATATATATATATATATATATATATTCCTCAAGAGAACTGTTGTTACACATCCGTCAACATTATGGAAACATACACCACCACTGGTGATGCCGTGGCGTCATGCTTGGCTATTGTGGAGTAGCACAATTTGAACACATGCATGTTTTCATTTGAAATGAGTATGAAGCGATGACTAAGGTGAGTTAGTACATAAAATAACACCATGATCATAATACATTCACAGAGAGTTTCAGGTTGATATTGCGATGACAATATTTGGGAAAAGTTTAGTTTCCCCGAGCTTCTAATTAAAGCCACCTATACGGACATGGCCCTTAATTAAACTTTCTGCTGGAAGGCATCGGCCTATTCTTTTATCCTTTATTCCTCCACACTCTCTGTCTCTGTCTTTACAGAGCGTTCTCTGGCATTTTCATTCTTTCATGGCAACTGTCTGCAGAACTCTTTCCCCAGCTCTCTGCTGATGCAAGGTGTAAAACAAGAGATAATGGCAGCGTTTCATAAAGGAGAGTCCAGTTCCCGTGTGTGTGTGTGTGTGTGTGTATGTCCATGTCATGCAAGAGTGAAACTGCCCTGTCAGCGTTATCGCTCCCTTTCCCCCCCGGCACCTCCTTGACACTGAAAAAAGACACCGGGATTCTTCCGTTCTTCCTTCACCCCTTCACGCACACATTGCTCAGACACCCTCCATCAGGTTTTAATCTCAGCAGCAGAGCTCTCACAGTGTGCTCCATCTTCTCCGATGGTCGAGGAAGAGGGAAAAATACAGAGAAAGAGACAAATGACTCATTTTACGATGCAGGAAAATTACCACCTGAGACGTATTACAAGGTGTATGTGTATACATTTATTGTAGGGGATTTGCGTAAGAGAATGACAAATGAGATGGTGCTGTTGACTTTACATGCAGTAGTGGACCGTATGTGGTCACACGTGCCTCCGGGATCATCCTCGCTATAATCGATCGAGAACAGAGGATGAGGATGAGAAGCAAGAGTGAGGATCTATTGCTGTGCACAACATCTCTCCTGCCTCGATGAGAAAAATGCACTTTAATAGTGTCTCGGTTCATCGGCTTGGCCCGGGAGGGAACACATTATGGCCGCGAAGCCAGACTAGCTATTTTTTTGATCAAGTCTGCGCTTAAAAGGCTCGCTCACTACCAAAGCTCTGCAAAATCAAACAGAAAGAAGAAAGGATGACATTTATTTGTTTTACTTCTGCCAAAGAACTGGTGTTCTGGAGTCTGCAGAGAAATTGACTTTCATTAAGTTGTTCGAGGATAAAGTTCCAGCCCATTCAAAACATTCACAAACGTATGTCGTATCCATACGATCGTGAACAAACTACTTCAGTGTGTAAGAATCAGACATTTCAAATGGTGAAACTGCAGATTGTTGCAAAAAGAGTCACTGACGTGAGTGTATTGAGGCCAGGCCAGTGAAGCCAAGGTGTTCACAGGTGTTTCATCTCCATATATGAAGCTCCTGTGGTGGCGGCTTCTTTTCTGTAGACGTTTCCAAATGAGACAACAGTGTTTCCTGACATTAGCCATGGTTGACGGTGAAAAGAAAAGCCCAGAACTGTCTTCTGTCTTTGGCGTTAACACAGCGTTACACTCACTCCTCGCTTTTCCAAGCACATCAGGAAACTATGGTGGCCTTCACGCACAAGAAAGGATGTTCATCTTTGTTTGCATAGTAAGCGTCTGCTGAAGGTAGGATGGAAATGAGTCTACTTCTCACTTGATTTATATCATCAGTATACACGTTTTTCCGAGGAGTCAATGTCTCTCTCCGTAGTTCCAGGTCTTCTTTCATCGTGCATGATGTCGAATTTCTAAATTATGTTCCCAAGTAGAGGAAAACAGACGGCATATGTGAGTGAACTCCAGTGTGATCAGTTGGTCTCATCGAAATTGATGCCTGAATGCAGGCGAGTCTGTTAATTTCAGGGTGTCATGGTGTCAGTCAAATGTCAAGGCAGTGAGAATGAGACAATCATAAAGACTGTGTTTTCACTGCAGGGAGTCGGGGTCGTGGATGGCTGATGTTTAGCAGCTCAGATTTTCGTCTCACATGATTCTGTGGTTTTTGTCCCTCTTTTCTGATCTGATGCTCGGTCAGAGCAGAGAATGTAAAGCTGCACAATCTACACAACACATGCTGTTCTCATTGTTTTTAAAGTGATGGCAAATTCACTATATTACAGAGACAACAGAACATTTCCATGTAATTGTTTTGGAGACACAGTTCCTTTGTGCTTTACATTGAGTTGTAAGGGGGAAAAAAAAACTAAAAGAATATTATAGTGACAGCAAAGCTTATTATAGGGGATCAATGGAAAAAGCAGATGCTGTTGTTTTTCTATCACCATTACACTGAGAAACACCGTCATTTTGAGTTTAAGTTAAAGAAGTTCACTGTTTCTGAATGAATGAAACCCAGGTTTCCTGTGGGAGATTCTCTCTCTCTCTCTCTCTCTCTCTCGAAGGTTAATGTGCAGTAGGTCAAATTTAATATTTGCTGCACATTTGCTCCGTCAGCCAAATGAAATAAACGATCTTAATGCAAGTCTTTTTTAAAAATAGACAAATCAATATTTGAGTGATTAGCCATTATCCGGATTGTATTACACTACCAGTGTTCATTCTGCTCAATTAGTATTATTTATGTCATGCATTAGACTCTGGTAGTGAGTGGGAAATAATACTGTATTCAAAAGAATCCTGATTTGCTTCCTTGACTTTTACACTTTAGCTATTTTATGTAGTTGTTTCCTCTGATTATTATGTACGGAATTAACCAATTATCTTTAATCTTTTATTTCGACTCTATCCACTGAAGTTGAATTCAGCCATAGGTATCGCAGTTGTTCTCATGGTGCTTTTCCAATAGATAGTCCCGGCACGGCTCGACTCTACACGGTTTGGTATGGAATTCCATTACTATAGTACCTCCTCAGTGTGGGCGGAGTCATAGCACGGCTGCATGAAACTGCAGTGACTTTGTTTTACACGCGATTCACACACAAAAGAGTGACCAGTGACCTTTGTTTTGTGTGTAAATGAATCATTAACATCCGTTCATTAAAAAGATTTGTTTTGGGAATCGTTCAACACTTTCTGCACGACCAGAGTCTGACACAGTCTCTGAGATTTTAGACATTTCCTTTGCTATATGTTGGAGATTAGAGCTGCAACTAACGATTATTTTCATAATCAATTAAACTGTTGATTATTTTCTCGATTAATCAATGAATCCTTTGGTCCGTAAAATATCAGAAAACCATAAAAAAATTTGTTTGTCAAACCTGGAAATGTCTTGTTTTGTCCACAAACCAAAATGATTCACTTTTAATGATTTCTTTGTTATTCAGAGCAAAGCAATAAAGAAAATACTCACATTTAAGAGGCTTAAACTATCGAAAATCTTGTTTTAATCACGGAAAATGCTTTGAACCGATTAATCAATTATCCAAATAGTTGTCGATTAATTTAGTAATCGATTCATTGATTAATAGTTTCAGCTCTATTGAAGATTAAAGCATGTTTTTCAGGATTATTAAGTCTTCTTAACTGATCTACAGTTCAACATTGTTGATTCTTATGTCGGACGTTGCGCTCGCGACTCTTCCAGTCTGACGGCGTCACTTGTAGCATGGGCTCAGCTCGCGTGGAACCTCGTACGAGCAGGCACTGATGGAAAGGAAAGGAAACCATGACGAGTCGAGTCGGGGCTATGTCGTGGAAAAGCGGCTTTATTGGCTGTCACTTGTCATCATGTTGCCACCCTCCAAATGTTGATGGACCGCCGCCTCATACACGCACACAGTCTGTGGTGTAAAGGCGTAAATCCTCGTGTGAATGCCACATTTTTGCTCTGTCCTTTTCTGGTTACTGCCTCAGCAATAACAGAGAGGAGCTCAAATGAACAGGTCCCAACCTCCTAATCTTCCAAGTTATGGAAAAAAGGAATACGCTACAAGGCTGCCTTTGAATTCATTTATCTCCATGACGTGAGTTTTCTTTTCGCAGAAATAAATGAAAAAGTCAGCGAGGAAATGTATCTCTGAGGAGAGAGAGAGAAGCCTTTTAAAAAAGTTTATTTCAGAGTTGTGAGTTTCTGTTCTGTTCTTGTTTTTTTTGGGCTGTTTGTACAAGCACAGTGCAGACAAACTGGACCGTGTTTGTACAAACAGCAGCATCGTTTCAAGTGCTCACGAGATGGATGTCATGCTCTGTACATCTGAATGACAGGAAGGCTGCTTATCATGTTCCTCATCGCCAGGCTACTGACTGACATCTGTCACCTTGAGTCTTTCTCCTCCCCTCTGCCCGCCTCTCTTTCTTTCTGCCTCCCTATAACACACACACACACACACACACACTCTGCTCTGCCAGTGCCGAGTCCCCACTTCCAAAGCATCTCTACCACTTATCTCTCTCATCACTCAAACTGTTCGCAGTAGCACTCCTCCTCCACCCTCTGCGGCACAGGGGAATGAGAAGAAAGAGACGGGCAAAGCGGGAAAGGGAAGGCAGAGAGGGGACAATTCATTCATCCGGAGTGGGTTCATGTGCTCTGAAAGGTGCTGCTGCTATGGCAGCAAAAAAAACTTTCCTCTGACACGTGTCCAATTGATGCCTAGAAACGGCTGTCCACTCAGCAAAAGTGATGGGACAATTCTCCTCGTCTGCAGCCGGGGAGATGAGAGCGCCATGTTAAGGAAGAGAGAGCGTTGGAAGTGCCGCCGCCGCCGCCGCCAGCTGAAGACTGAAGATATCACCTGCAGACCATGTCGGGCCTTGTTTTATTGATTTGTATCCACTTACGCCTCATCCATGTCAACGTCGCCCCGTGCTGTCAGCCGCCACCACCGTCCTCGTTATCGTCACCACCGCTGTCATAATCGCCGCCGTAATGTTTTCCCGCGCACGCCGTCCTGACGTTCATGCGTCCTAATAATGCACAAACCGAGTTTTCCAAAAACCTGGTCAAAGAAAAATGATCAATGATCAATTACTGCATCTTTAACCAGGTGAAGACATTTGAGTGTTGCAGCAGTGACGTATAATATGCCGCTTTTCCGCTACCTCGCCTCGGCTTGGTTGGTTTTTCATTGCTATAGTTCCTCCTCAACGCGGGCGGGGTCATCACAGCACGGCTGCATGAAACTGCCATGACTTAGTTTTATACGCAGGCAGTTATTTTCAATGTACTGAATCATTAGAATTGGTAAATGAAAGATTTGTTCAGTACTCTGACACTGAACTGACATACAGCGACAGAGGTCGTGATGCGGCTCGCTGCTCGCGATCGCCTGCTGTCAGCAGAGCTGTCGCTAAATACACCAGAAATATTGAGAGTTTGCACATTTCCTTTGCTAAATGTTGGAGATGAACCCACGTTTTGAGGATTTTTAAGTCTAAGAACCGACCTGCAGTTCGGCATTGTTCGGTTTCGGTCCACTTTCACTCAGTGACAGTTTGGAGCAAGAGTTAAACTCTGCACGTCTTTCTTCATCTCTCTTCCCTTCAACACACTGAATACATTATTATTAATAATAATAATAATAATGAGAAGAAGAAGAAGAAGAAGAATACAGACTCTAACTGTTTCACTAATGACCATTTTCATGCCTGAGCTTTGAGTCTGTCAGAGAAAAACATTTTAAGAAATAACAATTAATGAGGTTCCAAAAAGACAACAAACATCACCTCATGTTTGTTAGCACGCATAATAGAATTACTCCCCATGTTGTAATAATGAAGTTACTTCAACCTGCTTAGTAACAGTGGATCATAGAGTAGATTATGGGTTTCTCTTTGGATGAAATTGATTCACACTTTCACACAATGGACTGAAGCCTCGCTGCTTCTCATGGGACACACAAATCACACCAAACACACACACACACACACACACACACACAGAGAAACAAACACAGTTGAACTCAATAAGAAGATTACGATGGCTCATTTTTCCGTCTCAACCCAAGGGGAAGATTACTAGATTCCCATAGCAAATTAGCCCAAATGAATGGTTCATTATCAGTGTGAAACATGGCGGTGGCGCGGCGTGATCATTACAGACCGCTCTTGGTTGGTTGGCTTGATTAATCACGTAATCACCGAGACAAGCTTGGATTGCACTACATACCGCAAAAGTGACACGAGGCACAGGCTGTGATCTAAATGCGGTCGACCTAACTCCCTTTCAGAGAGGAGGAGGAGGAGGAGGAGGAGGAGGTGTATGTGTGTGTGTGTGTGTGTGTGTGTTCCTTTTAATGATTTGTTTGCTTCTTCTTCATCCTAAAAAGGAAAAGAAAGAAAGGGAAAGAAACTCTCTCTAAAAAAAAAAGAGCCTGCTGAGATGTTCTTCAACTCAGCGTGGCTGTCAGCTGTCTTCATCCTCTCCTTCCCGTCTCCGCCGCATCTCATCTCTCCCAGGTGTTTATTTACAACACAAAGACTGCCGCTGTAATGATGCCTCAGCGTTTGTCAATGCAATCAGAAAGTGATCCTCTTCATCTGCGCCGAGCTGTCAGCAAACAAAGGCCGACAAGTTTCACTTCTCAACACCTGCAAACGCGAACCGGCACCCACGCCGAAGACGCTGTGCGGGGAGGAAGACAAAGGTGAAAACAAAGCTCTGTCAGCGTCGCCTGACATTGTCTTTGGATAGATCCCACTGTGTGTATTGTGTTTACATAAGCTAACAGCCTTTTCCTCTCTGAAGCGGCTCTAATGATTACAGCTCATGACAGATTCCAGTGCATTGTGGGGGAAACGGCTCACAGAGATCAGCCGACTTTAAAAATAGACGCTTTATCCGCGATGCTTTTTTAGTTTTGTCACGGTGAATAATTAAAACTTTGATTGTCTTCACAGTGATGTGTGTGTGTGTGTGTGTGTGTGAGTACTGGCATTTGCGAGGTGGAGCATCTCTCATTACTGAAAGGACAAGGTCAAGGCTTAGTTTATTATTGTTTGACACTCGGGGGAATGAGTTCATGTATGAACACTCACAATATGAGCTGTTCATCTGATGAAAGGATTTACTTGATTATTAATCGACGACTATTTTGATTATTTGTTTGGGGACGTCATCATTTCCGGGTTTGAGTCACAACGTTGTCTGACACTTTATGGACCAAACAATTTATTTATGTAAATAGTGGCAGCCCTGCTTTAAATTTAAATTTAATTCATAGTTTTTGTGTTTTGGCAGTAGAATTGTGTACATTTGTGTGTGCTGTCACTGTCTTTTGCAAGTCTTTTGGCGGGAGAAGCTTTTCTGTTGTATGTGTAACTTAAATGTAACCACATTTATTTTTGGTTGTATATTAGTTATCTATATAACATTTAACATTTAAGCATTTTATCCAAAGCGACTTACAAAAGAGGAATAAGCTGCGTAGAAGTAGACATGGAAAGAGACCTGATAGAGGGTGAGAGTGCAGTGATGGAGGGGGAGGGGGTAGAGTAGGTGCTAGGACAGATGATGTATATCAATATCTATCAAATGAGTTCACACAATGCTCATTAACCCTTAGTGTTCATGCAGCACAGTTGTCCTTTGTCTCTCCTGGACACGATCTTTTCAGTGACTTGCATTGACATCTAAGTTATTTCTGTTTATTATGGTTTTTAGAAGCTGTTATAATAAAACCATTTCATCAGAATGCCTACAGGTTGTGCTGAAGGAAAAGGATATAACAAACTCTATATTGCCCATTCTTATTTTTTACTTTCTCTGTGTGACTGGAAACATAAAAAGGGCCCACGCAAAGTTTCAGAAGTGAGCTCTGCGGTCGCTCAGCAGATAAATACTCAACATCTGAAGTTCATTAGTTCATCGAGAGCGGTCTCTCCTGAGCTGAGCGTGTGTCACGGGTTCATGGTGAATACAAATCACCAGTAAACGTGTCAGAGTCAGCGTAATGTGATGGTATCGCCGCAGCTGCTGCTTCGCTGTCTGAATACAGTGGCGTTTGGTGCAGTTCTGACATCATCAGTCACAAACGTCCTCTCACACCCTGAACTAACCGTGTTTGCTTGTGTGTGTGTGTGTGTGTGTGTTTACCTGGTTTTCCCTATGTTGTTGGGACTTAAATCTGTTCCACAGTCACATTATGGGGACAAAATCAAATCCCCTTAAAGTAAATGACTACATTATAAAGGTTTTAAAGTTAGGCTGAGGTTAGGTTTAGAGTTTAGTATCCTGCCTCGCCTTGCCTCCTCCTCCTCCTCCTCTCTCTCCTGCAATCAGCTCACCTGTGGCGAGAGCACACCTGCTCCCAATTCACTCATCATCAGCTCAGCCTTTATATCACTCGGCGCCGGATCGTAACAGACAACGTCATGGCTCTTCTGAAAACCTGGTTAAGCGCTCGCGTCTCCTCGCTGCTTGTTGTTTTTGCTTTTACTAATCGCTGTATTCTCCCGTGTCTACTGACACTTCGACTGCTCCCCTCACGTTTTGAATAAACAGTCTTAAACTGTCTCGTAACGTTTAGGCCAGTAGTCATTATGATCAAGGTCAGAGTGAGTCTCTCCAGGCTGTCTGTGTGTGACCTTGTCAGGACTGGTAGCCCACGTACGTGGGGGACCAAAACCTGGTCCTAATGAAGAGTTAGTTAGTTAAGTTTAGAACTTGAGCATTAACTGGTCAAGTGCACTTTGCATTACTGCAGAAGTTGCACGTCAAAGCCAACGTGTGGTCATTACGGTAATTTCACTCAGGCGACACGTGTACAACTGCAGTGTTTTTCTACATAAACCTTTTGTTTCTCTTCATTTTAAATTGTTAAAACAGTATTTTAACACGTAGTCCAACAGATATTGGACGTTATTGTGGAAAAACGGCCAAAAAGGTTTTAAAGGGTCAATGCAGTATCCTATCAAGAACAGCTGTGTGTGTGTGTGAGTGTGTGAGTGTGTTTGGAGGCTGTTTACAGTATGTCGTACAAATGTATTACTTTAATCAGTAATCAGGTTTGAGGACGAATCAGAAGCATTACATTTGTAAACTTCTCCCCTCCAGTGCCCACGTCCTCATTAATGACCAGATGCCCGCTGATGAATCCAGCGCCGCTCTCTCCTCTGAGCGATCCGACACATTCCAGACCTCGTCTCTGAGAGTCAAATCAAAACCTGCAAGTTAAGACAAATATGTAACAGTGTGCGATAATTGGCTCTAATTAGATAATGTTGTTTACTCAGACGCGCTGTTTGCGCTCCACATCTCGCCACATCAACAGCTTGTCGCCCGAGCAACGCGGCGCTCTCTGATATCGGTGCAAATGAGCTCATCGCAGCTGTGGCGTCGGCGACAAAAACGCGGGAGGAATTGTTTCCGTTTTGCGGCGCTTCCAGAAACTTAGGCCAATTAGGCTCCTCGAGGTGGCTGATGAGTCAAATTTGAGCAAAAGGCAAAAGGGGGCTCCTGTGCCGGAATTCTCACATCTCCTATGAATAAGTGATGAAGCGCGAGACAGTCGGTAATTATTAGCTTTCTTAAACATCATTTATACACAAAACAGACTCTCCATAATGCATGGGGCTGTTTTTTTAATGGTGCAGATCAAAGGGAATCAAAGCCCCAGTGGTGCCACTGTTAAACTGACTGCAATTAAATAAATCATAAACAAAGAGGCGTCATGTAAGAGCACAGAGGCTCTCAGAGTGCGTCCTTAACGAAAGACGCTGATGATCGCATCTTGGGGCCGTTTTGAGGCTTTTGAAATGTTATGGAAACTCATGTGTGATGGAGAAAGGTCACTGGACGATCCGTGGTGTCTGCGTCGCTACGTTCACAGCAAATGAATTCAATCGATCAATCGATCAAGTGACTTCGGCACCTTTTTGACCTGTCGTCCCACAGCAGAGGTGGCGCTGATGACGAAAACCCAACACCGTCACTAAGCTTTTCTGCTCTGTGTGTGTGTGTGTGTGTGTGTGTCAGTCAGGTCACAGATTTAGGGGATTTATGGCGAGTGAGTAGATTTTTTGCTTTTTCAGCCGAGCATGTCGGCAGCGGCACGTGTGTGTGTGTGCGTGCGTGCGTGTGAGGCTTCTGATATTAGGACAAGGATTGTGAGCTGATAGGGCTTGAGATTACAGCAGAGCTTTCAATTTTTCTATTTTCTGAAATACACACACAGACACACACACCTTATTTTCCACCAGGACTGTAATACATACAGGAGCAGTCAGGTCATTTCTATTGCCTCGACCTCTGAGACAAAACATTTCAGAGACGCTGGCGAGAGGATTCTTATTTTGTGTGTGTGTGTGTGTGTGTGTGTGTGTGTGCATGATGAGCCTTTTCACATGTTACACCAAACGAATCATGTCGGGCTTCAGCATAGAAAATTCAGTTAGAAGAAAACACTTTTAAAATATTTATCATATATGTGTGTATATATATATATATATATACGGTACATACTCTCTGTATACATACTAGTATTAACAGAGCATAAACAGCAACTGTGACAGGTCATAGCTATATAAAAAAATGTTTTCTTTTGCATTTACATTAATATTATTTGATTTTTTTAAAAATGTTTTGTGTCTTACACAACCTCAGTGTACACATAAGGTGCCAAAAAGTTACACTGGCAGATTCACTGTTTCTATACATTTAATTTCATCACAAATGTTACTGATTATTTAAAAGCTTGCTTTAAAACAACATGATACAAATCTGCTTTAGCAAAGGTGACCTTTGCTAAAGCAGATTTGTATCATGTTGTTTTAAAGCAAGAGAGCCTTTTATTAAAAAAAACACATCCCATGAATCATAAATAAAATTAACCTATAATGTCTCCGGGGCCAGTGTTAAAGTTCCCAAACCTAACTTTTGCACATTTGTTAGTTCAAATTATATGTCACATATGCGTAATTATTCTTCATAATTGAGTTTATATCAAGTGACTTTTTTTCTCTTTTTGTGACAAACATGTTGCTCCTCGTGTCATGAGCGTCTCAAAGTAACGTGTTCAGAAAAAGTTTGAGAATAGAAGAATTTATAGAATAAGGATTTCAACTCGTTAACCCAGCGATGTAAAATATCCCAAACAGTCTGGGCAGAATTTAATCTCTCTGTCCTCTTTCTGTCTCTGTCTGACAGCACCACAGTTTCTGTGTGTGTGTGTGTGTGTGTGTGTGTGTGTTCTGCAGTTGGGGCTTCCATTAAACCACACTTGGTGTAATCAGCAGAGAATTATGTTTGCCCGGGGCAAAAAACACACTGTGAGCCTTTTCTAGGTCTGTGTAAGTACAGTTATGTGTGTGTGTGTGTGTGTGTGTGTGTGTGTGTGTGTGTGTGTGTGGATTTGCTGTGTTTGCATGTATGCAGGCGAAGGACATTCTGTATCGTGTTGCTCCTAATTTCACGAATGTCTCAAAGTAACCTGTGATAAAAAAGAAATGGACAAGATAAAGAGTTCTAATAAGAAATAAGGGAGATGAGAGAGATGACCGCGTAAAATATCAGGATTAACTGTCCTGTGAGTAAGTGCTTTTGTCAATTATTCCAGAATATCTTTCAATATCTGGCATTATTTACACTTTACTGCATGTTAAAATAGTGTATTAACAATTTAAAATGAAGAAAACCAAAAAGGTTTATTAAAATATCCCCACTGTAGTTCTTTAGTTTTATAGTTTTGTCCCAATGTCCAAAAACAGGCCAAATAATGGCCAAAAACGATGTACAGGCGCTTTTCCACACACCCGTTCCACTTTTTCCCCTCTGGCGACAAAGACGCTGATTCTGCAGCTTCTTGCAACAGCACGAGTGAAGTCACCGTAATAACCACACGTTGACTTTTGACGTGCAACTTATTCAGAAACGCATAATTACGGGAATGCTACGCTACGCTAAGCTCTGTGTTAAAGAGTCAAAAATCTTTCTTTGTTAGTCTGTGGTCAGATCTTTTGCTCTATAACGTAGTATAACCCAAAAAGAGATAATAATGTCACCCCTGGGTGACATGACATGTGCCGCCAGCTATTATTATCTTATATTGAGGCATTAAATAGCTATTGTATAGTATAATTATCATCTAATTTGAATTATCCTTAACTCTACAGAGCTTTTAAGCGTCTCTCTGCTCCATGTTTTGGATGAAGTGTCTCATCAGCAGCTGCTGTGCACTTACTGACTGCTACCTAAAGTGGCTCACTGACAAAGTTGGCGGCGGCAGCTGTTAATAAGCACAGTGGATATTTTTTTTTTTTTTTAAGACTTGATGCTGTGGTGGTTGGATGAGTGGATATTTTAAACTGTTTTCTAATTCTTAACAACTTAAGGTAAAAACGAATTTGTGTTGGCGTTTGTTTGTTTCCTCCAAACAGCCACAAAAAATCGATTTGCTGCTGCTTAAATATACGGTTCGTGAAGTCCCTGACAAATGTATGTTGATTTTTACCCGTCAACTGTCTCTCAAAACTATTTACTGCGTTGACCCCTGAACTTTTTAAACCCCTCTGCTAAACCTTCTCTCAGTGAGAGACAAACTGAAATGTTCTCACTGTGGTGGGTTTTCATCATCTCTCCATTCCTGTGAGGACACGAGACGAGCTAATAAGGAGAAAAGACTGCATGCACTCACGCACACGCACACACACACACACACCTAATGCTCGTGCAGCAGCCTGCAGGTCTGGAGGAACGAGCAATCAGGGGTGATACATTGGCAAATGTCAAACAAGGATTAATGGATTAATAACATTGTTAAGTATCCTCCGAGTACTGTCTCTGTTCAAGTTTTTTTTCCCCTCGTCTTCCCAGCCCTCCCTCTGTCCTCTCTCTTCTTCACCGCACTAATAGGGAGCGTGAAGGGAGCTGGGGACGTTAAGAACCAATCTCACAGACAAAAAACTCTCGGCAGAATTTAATCTCTCCGTCCTCTTTCTGTCTCTATCTGACAGCACCAGCGCTCTGCACTTTCTGTGTGTGTGTGTGTGTGTGTGTGTGTGTGTGCTCCAGTCTGGGCTATTGGGGCTTCTATTAAACCACACTCGGTGTAATCAGCAGAGAATTATGTGTGCCACGGGCAAAAACACACTGTGAGCCTTTTTCTAGGTCTGTGTAAGTACATTAATGCGTGTGCGTGTGTGTGTGTGTGTGTGTGTGTGTGTGTGTGTGAGTTCACGCCGTACGTGTGTGGATCTGCTGCCGTCGCATGAAGCGCAGGCTAGCGACGTTTGTGCAGCTTTAAGGTGAAAAATGAAGAACGCATTCTTCACCCTGACCAATTAGAAAATGCTTTCAAACAGTCCAGCGAGCACCTCGCCGAGGCGCGGCTCAAACGCGCGGCGCGGCAAATCAGCCAAAGTGACATTTGCTTGTTAACTTCTTTGTTTTTAATTGCATTTTAGTCTTTTTTTTCCACATCACTTTCAGACGGTCTCCGCGCTTCCAGGTGACATTTAATTCACTTACTGTGTGGTATTCTTTTTACCAACTCAGTCTGAAAATCTCAGACAGAACCTCTCAACCTTACACTTCTTGCCTTAAATCAGCCGTAATTTTTCGCTGACGGCGGCGTTTCTGTGAGCGAGTTGTTCCTCTCTTGAATTCCACACGCAGCTCCCCCCACTCACTCAGAAAGGTCAGCCTTAATGTCCACAGGGACTGTTAATTACGCAGGATCTCAGCTCCTCCTGAGGCTTCCTCACCAAACATCTACAGAAGTTAATGCCACTCGTATGTTTTTGACTCTTCGTGCGACTCGGCTCTTTTTTTAAAAGTGTGTGTGTGTGTGCAAAGAAAATGCAGAGATGATGTGTTTGACACGTGACATATGTAAGAAAACAAAACTGCAGCTTTCTGAAACAGGTTTTCTGAGCTGGATTTTTGTAGGTGTGTCTTGATGACGCGCGGGAGCCTTATATCTGAGATGTATCGGATCTAAAAACATGTGACCTTTGTGTAAAATTCCTAAAGATGAGAATATAAAGTGGAAAAGAACATAATGAAGAGCAGAACTTGCAGGTACTGTAGCTAAACCAGCTCTGTGTTTATTTACATGATGTCGTTAAACTGTGGTGGAAGTGCCAATTCTCTTCAAAGTGGTTTGATACCAGGAGTGTTAACTCTTCTTTTACCGTCCTGTCGTCACAGACAGGATTTGGCATTACAGTAACTGTTTGTGATATCCTTAGAGACCAGAGCAGGGCGTCCCTGTCTATCCTCAAGAAGCTCTTGAAAACCCAGCTCTTCCAAGAGCATCTTCTGTCCTAGCACTTACCCTACTCCTACCCATCTCCTTCTGCACTTGGATCCACCTCAGCACCCTCACCCTCTGTCAGCCCACTGTTCCTATCTAGTGGAGTTCTGTCCAAGACTTCTTCCATGTAGCTTATTCCTCTTTTTGTAAGATAGAAGATGCATGGATGGATACCAGAGATATAGAGCTTTACTTACGCCCATATACTTGTACAATACGCTAGAACCTCAGGACTTCTGCAGGACTGAGCGTCCAACCACGGACGAGATTCACCAGCGCGTCGCACGTTTGTGACGTCAACAACTGTTTTTACAGCCAATTCTACAGCCATCAAATCTACATAAATCCTGATTGTCATGACGGTCATAACAGGGTTAAGTTTATACGTTGCACAAACGCTGATGAGCTGTGCCGTTCCTCCGCTTTGGTCCCAACTAGAGGAAGAGGAAGAGGAAAGGACAAAAGAAATGGAGGGTTGATCAGGATTGTGTGAGACATGCTCCAGTGCGTCAGGCAGAGGACAGAACTCTCAGTACTTCAGAGCAGAAAATGAAACCTATTTTTAAACACTTTTCAAATTTGGCAGGGTGGATTGTTAGTAACATATTTTCCCGTGGGAGATGTTTTCATCAGTTTTACAAGCACTTTAAAAAGTTATGACTCACGATAGCTGTGTTTTCCATGTTTTGATTTTTGATTAATTTTCTCCATCCAGAGTTTAACAGCGAAGCTAAATGACAATGATGATTGGAGCTCTGTGTGTGTGTGTGTGTGTGTGATGATTGTCAGGTGATTACAAAATACCATCTTTACCTCTCAGCGGCTCACGCCTCAACGAGACCTCAATCACCGGAGCCGTATGCCCCCGCAATAAATAAACGACGGGGTCATTAAGACAAGAAAGGCCGAGTCGTGTCTTTTGCATACCAAACATGTTGAGGACATGGAGACACGGTGAGGAAACCATGCAGTGTAGTTTTGGGGGGGGGGAACTTGCGCTGGTGTGTAACTCGGTCTCTCCGCTCATCCACGGGGGAAATTAAGTGTGGCGTAGCAGCATTACATGAATTACCACAGTAATCCTGCACTGACACTGCCCTAATCTGTACAGGGATATACGGGATCAAACCGCAGCCCCGCATATTTCACTGTGCATATAGCAATACTGGCAGGTGGTTCAAGGAAGTGGCAAAGCAATATACCCAGATGTGACACGGAGGTGAAGTTGAGTGAAACAGTCTTTCGCTGCGCTCGTGGCTCTGAGGCTGTGTTTCAAGATTCAAGATTCAAGAGGTTTATTGTCATATGTTCAGTTAAGACAGACGTCACACTGCACAATGAAATTCTTACTTTGCATATCTCCCTGGTCACACGAACAAAAAAAAAAAAAAAAGAAAGAAAAATATACTGTATATATAACTTAACAAGTTAAAAATGTACAGACTAAAAAAACTAAATTAAAATAAAAAAAAGTATACTTAGCTCTGAACTAACGCAGCGGTACGATGACAAGTTGTGAAGGACAGCGCTAACAGCTGAACCATCTATCTGCCACGTTCACCACTGATTTAGCTTAATGAAATAAAGTAACAACACAAGCATTAAGTGAGAAGACGAGGCTGCGCGATATATGACATTATTTGACCTAAAGCTGTAGTTTGTAACTTTTAAATATTAACAACTGTCTGTTTCATGCAGGCCATTAACCAGAGGAGTTCACACAGTGCTGATTAAGCCTCATCAGCTCAGTGTTGTGATAATTACTCAGAGGTACACAGGGGGGCAATAGTTCTGCACTGCTACTCTGTCCCTAAACTGTTTTTCACCGAGTAAACGAATGGCACTTCTAACTCCACTCGGCTTGGCTCAGCTCGACTCTTCCGTGGTTTGGTTAAATATTGAGATTTAGATATTTCCTTTGCTAAGTGTTGGAGATTAACGTATGTTTTCAGGCTTTTTAAGGCTTTTTAACTGATCTACAGTTTTGTTGACGTCACATTTTATTATCAGCTCAGCTCACTTGGAACCTCGCCAGACCAAGTACCAAAAAAGTACCAGGTATCAGGTACTATCCCTGTCGAGCTGAACCGAGTTGTGCTGGAACTGTATAGTGGCACCATAAAAGGGACTGAGGGGATTTTAACCAATGTGGTTGTAGGGTTGGGCTTCTGTGGCGTCGCTGAGATGACTCGGACTTAGACTTTCTTTTTATTGTCATAAAAACACAGCATGGAATTGTGAGGTAAACTGTACTGTAAATTATAACGCAAGAAAAAAGTGTATATGTATATAAATAAATATAATAGTAGTGCAAAGATAAAGTATAGACTTAAAGTAAAAATGAAAACTGTAAGCAAATATAAACAATATGAAAAAATAACTGTTAAAATATTGCACAGATAGTGTGTGCGTGTGTGTGTGTGTGGGGTATTTGACATTTATAAGTTGCTGACAACATTTAACAATGAAAAAATCTCAAGGAAGATGGTTCTCAAAAAAGAGAAAAATAATGAGCAGCAGGGGTTCACCAGAGGATCACCAGAGGCATGTCATTCATTTAGCTGGTAACGTAATGAATGCATACAATTGCACTACATCCTGTTCAGTAATCAATTGCCATCCTCCTTGAAACAGGAAAAAGGACGTCTGCATCAACAGCGACAAACTGTATGACAATTCTCCAGTATAGGTTTTAATACCAACTAAGTGATATTGCTATTCCCAGAGCAACAACATGACATTCAATGACTAAAAAACCTGAAACCAAAAGCTAATGACAGCCTGGTGTGGAACCAGCATCACCACTGGCACATATGTAAAAGTCATTTAATCCAATATAACCGCTGCTCCAGGCCGACAACACAGACCGAGGTGTCAGCGATCCACCAATCCCCAGTTTCCTAATAACAGAAAAATCCACTTCCCAGTGAATGAGTCAGGGCGCGATCTCCTGCTTCCGGGCTGATTGACGTCTAATTCTGCTCTCATATTGATGCCGGCCCGAGGCGCTGGCAGCCAATAAGAGCAAATGCAAAAGTTTAGTCGCAGCAAGCATGGCCACCGCCTGCAAAACAAAAGATATTCTGAACATTCTGAAGTTAAAAACATTGAGTAAAGAGACACACTTCTGTCGGACTGGTGCTGATTCTGACACAGACCCGGTGAGAGGAGGATTACTGTGGGCTTGTAGGAGCCCTCCCGAGAAAAAAGGCCTTCAAAGACGGCATTACACAAAACATCCAGCAATATCCAAGTGCTCTTTGTAAAAGTCTTAGCGGTGCCCTCCTCTCTGAAGCTCTTTGTGTCTCACCTCCCTGTCTCCCTCTCTGACTGCTCGCTGGGGGAAAACTCTGAACAAAAGGATCGTGAAGGACATTTTGCTAATTAGCATTCTCCAACACAAAAGCAAAGCAGAGGTGAAGGAGGCAGAGAAGTCGTGTGAAACAGGTGTCGAGCAGCGCGGCGGGGGCAGCGGCGAGGCCTTATCGCCAGCACAGATGTGTCTGTCTTCTCCAGTGGCGTCGTGGCTAACAATGAGTGATTTCCTCTCCGTCTAAATACGTGTTGTCACATCACTGTCGGTGAGGCCGTGAGTTACAGTCCTGCAGGAGTAATGGGGTTGGCTCGGTTCCAGCGAACATTTTAACAAAAAAATGACATCCCCAAACACGACAACAAGCATCCGTCCGCTCACCTTTGAGTACTTAGATCTGTAATTTACCTTCAACAAAATGGCTGCCGCGGCTAAGTAGCGCAAATGCATTGTGCTCTTGACATTTGTTTCAGTTGAGTTCAGTTCGTTTGGAGCCAGAATAAAAAACTCCCACAAAAAAAAACACTGTTGACAATTTCATGTTCCAATGTTCTGTTGTCAAGTTACAATTAGATTAATAATCACATTATAATGAGACGGTTTCGTTTGTTTGTGATAATGTGACAGATGTCATAACAACAGCACCAATATTTTTTCTTATTATTATTATTGTTATGTGAAAAGTTTTTCACATAATTATATGACACTGGTTCATTCCGTGCAGTGATGATTGAGCTGTGGAGCCATTTGGCTTCGTCGTCAGTTTACAAACAACTTTGAACATTGGATTTATTACAATTTCAATCAGACTTACGCCTCTTTTCACTGCCTTCTTTCAATATTATAATATTATTATTATTATTATTATTATTGTTGTTCTTTCAGTGAATTCTTCTTTCATTTCTGCTATTTTAACTCGGGCTCATCAACAGAAAAGAAAGACGATCTAGAAGAAATACATTTTTTCTAAGAACATGGACTTCTAAACCCCTCCCTCTTGTATTTCTACATATGCCCGTTTTAATATGAATGTACAATCCCCTCTTTTAATGCAGCTACGTTTAGAAGCAGGACCCGACTTTATGACGACACAAATGCTATATATTAGCACACGTTAACACCCGGCTGGAGTGATTGTCTGTGGTTTTGTAAAGTCTGACGATGTGACATATGAACACACACACGCCCAGGATGTCCATATAAGGAGTTTTGTATTAATCCCACGGTAATGATCTGTGCCACAATAAGGGTTGAAAAAAACAACAGCTGAGATAAATAAAATATAGAAAGATGAATGAATGAATATAGGTCCCAATACCGAACCCTGTGGTACACCACAAGTTACTTTTGCAGAATGTGACACTGCATTATTAATTTGTACATACTGAAACCTATTATTTAAATAACTTCTTATCCAATTTAGTGTAACACCTCTTATTCAATAACACTCCAATTTCTGCAGTAGTAAGGATTGATTAATAAACAAAAACACCTACAGCATATTTTTTCTTATCTATATCCGTAGCTATATTTTCTACAAATGCCATCACTGCTAAGGATGTTGATCAGTTGCTCCTAAAACCATATTGATGGTCACTCAGTAAGTCATATTTCTCCATAAAATTATTCAATCTATTTACACACATTTTTTTAAAACTGAGGTAGCAAAGACACCGGTCAATAATTTGATATAATATGTTTGTCACCATTTTTATAGATTGGGACCACCTTAGCCATTTTCATCATATCAGGAAAAATACCTGTTTGAAAAGATTTATTACATATATATAAGTAAATGGTTTGAGGACACAGTCCATTACTTCCTTCATAAGCGACATATCAATTGTATTATCATCTGTGGATTTTTTACTCTTAAACTTCCGTACCATTTCTAATACACCAACTCCACCAAGAAACATTGAGTTGTTACTGTTGAGTGCAAAATCATAATTATGGTCTACATCACTAATTTCCCTTGCTAAATTTGGGCCTACAGAACAACACAAATAAACAAGTCGTCCAATAAAAACAAGTAAAAGTCTCAGCCAAAGCCAAAAGAGTAAGAACGCGTTTTAAGATACGTTTTAAGATACGTTTTAAAAATGGACAGCGTTAGAGATCGTCGTAATACACAGCAGAGAAAACACGATAAATAAATAAATAACTTGTGGAGAGTCTCGTTCTCGCCCTGTCTGCATCCGTCTCCACGCGGCAACAGTCGCACTTCGACACAAGAGGTAAACAAAAACATTCATCCGTCATTCGCCGCTGCCATCCCAGGTTGAACATTGGTATGAGAAATTATAATGAAACGAGGGATTGGAGTGTCATTGAAAAGTAATAAGACTGTATTTAAAACGTACAGGCGCCCTCTCTCTGTCTCTCTCTATCGCTGTCTCTCTCTCTCATGCGCACACTCAACAATCCTCTAGGGAAATAAAGCCAAACAATCTCCCTCCCCAGTAAAAAAAAAGATTCAGGTTTCTGGGTGAAAGTCACCTTGAGGTACAAGTATGTGTTTATGTCAGGTGGGATTCTGAAAAGGGCCCTGATGAACACCTTTTTTATGCCAAAGAATGTATCTGTGTGTGTGTATATCTATATATATATATCTTCAAATAATTCCCCATGAGCACTTGACGTCTTTAACGAGGACCGTAAAAAACAACGACCCATCTTAACCTTGAGGCCGGCGCAGAAAGTGAACATTTGGAGTACACTGAGCCGATCAAGATGATCTTTTATTTCCTAGCCCTCCTCTTATTACCGGCAAGATCCCACCGACTATTACACTAACAAAGAAAGCAAAGTAAGGGTCAGGTTTTCTGCATGGTATGAATGTGGATCTACAGTTTTGGCTTTGTCTCTGTTCCTGAGACGAGTTTTTGATGGTGAAAGCTGGGAGCGCCGGAATGTTGCAATTAGTGTGCTACATGCAAAGCTAAGCAAAGACCTCATGTCTGTGGCGCCATCATTAAACCGAACAGCTTCTGCCGCATTGTTCTCCGTCTTCTTTTTGCTCCCGCCTTTACCCCCGTGTCTCAGCTCTCCTCCTTCCATCTCCTGACCATGTCTCCGAATCCTTGTTTTCATTCTTCAAATGCTAATGATCCGTTTCCCAGGGAGCACGCGATGAGGCTACCACTCTCGGCTCGCATTGTCCGCGTCGTCAGCGCAACCCATCGCTCCAGAATCCCTTTACAAGACAAAATAATAAGCGACGTGAGCAGAAATGTGTGGTATCAAGCACCTTGATTCTCTCCTAAAATCTACATTTAACATCTGCACTTGGTAGGGAATATTTTATCACATGGACTGAATTAATAATTAATAACAAAGAATTGATTATGGCTCTTTGGCTCCCTGGAGTTATGCTCAGCACTGATGTGATTAGAAATAAAAGCGGTTGCTGGGAGCAGACAAATTGATAGTTCGATGGCGAGCCGTAAAATTAAGATTTAGGTGAGGGGGGGTCCAGCAGGGCACTTTCAAATCTTCACAGAAATGTCCCTGAAACAAAAAAGTGTGTGAGCACAGAGAGTACACACAAAAAAAGAGTGTATTGGGTAAATCAACAGAGTGAGCATATTCTTAATAATTGATGTTTGTCATGGTGAGTGCACGGCTATATCCCCTCCAGCCGCCGTAAGACAAACGTGGAGTAATAAAAAACAAAAAAACCCACATGAAAGTCAAAGCTCTTCACACTTGGAGCACACGTATAGTTATTCAGCAGAGCGCACACACACACACACACAGACACACATGAGTGTTTGTTCACCTGCTCATATCACAGACTAAATAAAAACAAAGTCTTCTGGTTGCAAAACAAAACTCCCCGTCACCTACTGCATGATACCAGGTGTCAATCACATGGCGGATTTCCGCTTTATTCTCCAAATGAGGGTCACAGGGGCCACTGGAGCCGATGCCAGCTGACACAGGGTGAAAGGCGGGGGACACCCAGGACACGGCGGTTAGGGTTAGGGTACATCATTTACAAAATTGACATGATTTTCTGTTGAAGACGACCTGAAGCTAATGATTGAAACAACTAACTCAACAAGTTTTTAAGTGTTGTTATAAATCAAGTGTGAAGCAGTTCCACTCAGTTCTTTGCGGCCCCCTGGTGGCAAACTGCTACTTCACAACTGCACCCCTTTTCATCTGCAGTCTACAGTTAACCCTTAAATACACCTAAAGACACCCTTTGGCTATTAATCCCCTTATTTTTGTTTTTAGTCTACTGTAAACAACGCTAAATAAAATACTCACACTAACACACCTTACGGACAAAAATGTCCTCATTGAAACCCATTGAATCACAAATATTTTGGATGCATCATGACAAAAACATGGCATTTCAAGGGTTTAAAAACTTTAAATATTCATTAATGTTTAATATGTATGATGAGGACTGATGTTAGTTTTAAAAATATAATAAAAAAAAAAACAATAATTTATACACCTAGATCACCCTTTGGTGCGCTAGGTGGGTTAACACACCTTTTTTGAAGGTGGTTAAACACTACGCCCAGCAGTAGTAGTTAATTTATTGTTTATTTCAAAGAAACGGAATATTAATGAACGTCAGTGGACAATTCACGTGTAAATATGTGGTAGTGTGACTGTTTGAATGGGTGTGAATGTGTGAATGGATGGTTATCGAGATAAGAATAGTGGACAATAAATAAAGACCAAACAAATCCCATGAATTCCCATTTACGAAGCATCAGTGTGTGTCTCTTGTCCCAGACTCCAGCTTGTAAACAAACGTCTCACCATTTGTCCCTTTTGACCGCCTATGAGTCACGCTGGTGTATTTATAGTCGAGCTTGGGTCCTGTTATTTGGATTTCAACTCTTTTTTTAACTTGAGGCACATAATAACACATGCTGGAGGAGATGATTGCACAGAACGGTCCCCTCTTACCCAAAGAGGTTTTCAAGGATTTCTTTGATTTCAAGTAGACATCCCAACAGCTTCCAAATGAGAACCAACAAAAATATAATAATTTTGGTGAAATAAGCAGAGTGTTCTCAGTTTAACTGGATGAAGAGATTATGTGAAGCAGGTTTAGACGTACGAAAGCCTTTTAAATTAATGTATTTGAATCATTATTTGTTTTATTAATTAAAAGCTTAACCAGGGACAAAGTCTTACATACACAGCATTGGTTACAATTTTATTAAGATGGATTATTGTGCTAATTCATACTCACTTTTACTCTGTGTGTGTTTTTATTGCGGACAACACCTCACGTCTGTGGATCAGTGCGTCATAGACAAAAGGGTAGACAGATGCAGTTTTATGTACTAATTACACAGTGATTACATTACAAGTGCCAAATATAAGATGACGCACACACACACACACACTTGTATCTATATATAGAAATGCTGTTCATTCACAAATCACTAAAAAAAAGGGTTTTGTTATGCGGCACACGCCCTCTGTGACGCTCTCACCACCAAAGTGCCAATGCAACAGTGTGGCACTCATCCACCGAAAGGAAATACAGTTCTGTGCAATAGGCCACCACTAGCTTTGTTGATGGGAATTTTTGTATTTTATGTCCATTAAATTCTGTGATCTTTGGAATTTTTAATGGAATCATGTGACTGAAATTGGTCCCAATATCAGGAAGCTACCATTGAATTAAATAATGTTAAATAATAACGCTCAAGCGTGTCGTAAAGCAGCCACTTTTGACATGGAATAATTGGACAAACACAGGAGTTACCAATGACATTAATTAGGATTTTTACCCCAGATTCAAAAGAATCTGGTGTTTCTTGTATCTTCTGATTGAGAATTGATTAATTCTGATTGTATGTATCATAACGATAATAATATAAAAGCATCACTAATGTGTTTTTGTACGACAACATCACCAAATATAAAACTTTATAGCTTTATATGAGCGTCACCTTAATGATTTTTTTGCAATTTAGTCGGTAATAATAGATACAAATAGAAAAATAGAGATGTCTTTGAACCCTCTAAATGATAATCTCTAATCTTGTTCCTCCTTCACATGCAGACAAAAACCTCTTTTTTTTAATATAACCTTCAGTCACCCCTTGTTGAAATTTGGCCCTAGCTGCACACCGTCCATCACATCTGTGACTGTACTGCCATGTCGAGTAAATGTTCTCAGAGAGGGTTTTAGTGTGTGCATGAGAGGATGCTGTTCAACGTCATCTCTGCTCCAAGGCTTCTCCATTGTGTGCCGGGGAAAAGTGGCTTATGCTTGTGGATTTAGCATCTCTCATTTCACAGTGCAAAGAAGCCATTTGTGTTTGCACGGCCACAATCGTGCTCGCAACGGTGACGGATAAGCTGCTGGTGATGACTAGTAATAGGCTTTTATGTGCATGTGTGTGTGTGTGCTCTTGTATTTGTGGCCTCTTGAGGACATTTTCTGGCATAAACACTGGCCTTGTCAGGACCACGAGTCCAAAAACGGGTCCAAATGAGGCAGAACCTCATCGGGGCTCAGTTTAGGGTGCTAAGATTTGAATTGTGGTGTGGTTAAGATTAGAGTTAGGCATTAGCTGGTCATGGTTAAGGTTTGGGATAGATAAGGCTGTCCAAATGAATGGCAGTCCTAAGAAGACTAGCTGTGCAAACCTGGAGGGGGGTTGGTTTCCGCTGTTTTCCTCTGCCTGTAACATGTGGCACACAGAGTGGGTGCTGAATGAATTATCTATGGATAATTAACATGCATGTAACATGCAGTTTCAACCTTGATGCAGGGTACCAGGAGGCTCTAGTGAATAGAGGAAAAGTCTTATTTAACCCCCCCCAGCTTCCAAAATGACTTCTCATCACCTGAATCTCTTCCTTGTGTAATCACATCTCATTCTACCTCCACGCAGCTGTCATTACTGGCATCTGCTGCCTCCCATGGTTCCCCTCACATCAACCCAGGGTGTACCCACCCATCCCCCACCCCTCCTCGTCCCTCACCTGCCTCCCCCACCATCACCACCTTTGCTTCCTATGATTACATTACAAAATCAACCACAAAAAAAACATGTAATCTTCCTCTACCCTGTGACACTTTAATTTTTTTTCCCCTCACACCTCAATCTTACTGCCCCCAGTTTCTCCCTTTCAATTTCCACTGGAGTTGCCCCCGTTTAGATGCAGGTGCACACAAAGGCCCACTATCTTCTCTCCCATCCTTGTGCACTATAATGAAAACACTCCTCCAGCATCACATCGAGGACCTCACCCCCCTCTTTTTCCATCAAGACAGTCTCAACATGCCTCCAAACCTGGAATCCCGCCCACAAGCCCCACTTTGCTTTTCTCGTCTCTCCTTCTTCCGCACGCTGACCTTCATTTCCTGCCCGCACCAACCCAAACACCACCGCACATCACTGTAACTACTTCTCCCTCCCAATTACCAGGTAAACCCCCGCTGCGAGCAGGCTGTTACATCCATGCTTCTTATTTGCCTCCCTGACCTGGAATCACCTCCGCTCGTACCTCGCTCCTTCCTCCTCCTCCATCCATCCTTTTTTATTAAGCAAAGCCTCGTGGCAGCCGGGGGTGCCTGATGTTTGATAGCTTGTTAACTCACGTCCAAAAGGAGACTCTGATTTACTCTGGTGTTTCAGAGAGAATTATTTTGTATTTGCCTGCGTGTCCATTGCTGGCTTCTTTTTCCCTCAAGTATTTTGCAAAGGGGAAAAAAAGCCCTTGATGTTTATATGGGGAAAAAGAGGCTACAGCTGTGTTTCGGGGCGAAGCCGGCCTTGCAGTCGGACTGAAGAATATCGGTGCTCCTCAGAGGTTGCAGGATTTGAATATGAAATATAACAAGGCTGGACTAACGTGGTGAATTAGTGCCGTCTCTGGTGGTTCTCATATGTGTGTCCCACAGTTCATTAAAAAGGGAGTCATCACTCTGCATAACATTTTTGGGAAACCTTGGATAGCCTCTTGTTACATTGTTATCAAGTATTTAATATTTTCAGCGGGCAAAGACGCGATGATTATGCACAAAAAAGACAAAACAAGTTAAATGGAAACAACAAAAAAATCATATCCGTCTCATTGTAATGTTTTTATGCATGATTATCCACTCCGCTGTCATCTCTCTGCTTTATTCATCACTATTTCATCTTTGGTCGACTTCCCCGGTTGGGTTGTGGGGTGAAGAGGTTCACAGGCCTCGTGGGTTATATGTGTGTTAAACTAATTAGTGCCAGCCACGCTGTGAGGGGAAAGCGACGCGTACTTCTCAAAAGCAGATGAAACGACGAGACATCTCACAAAACTCCGTGGCAGAGGTTCTTAAACGCGAGCGACTGAGCGATGCTTGAACTGCTGTCGCTCTCAGTGATCACTTTTCAGTAAAAACTATGCAAGCCGTTATATTTTTTCTGTCATCCTAAGATCCTGGGAACACATTGTGGAGGGCTCTAAACTTTTAATGACTGCTGCGCACGTCAGAAATATGCGTGTGATTATGACCTGTGAATGTTATTAAACCAACAGATTTAGACCGGCAGTTTCCTGTGTGTCCGTCACTCATGAGAAGCAGAAATAATTAGTTTTGTTACTTCATGCTGCTCCAAAACCCCCAGATCTGTATTCAACACATCAGCCAATCAACAGCCGACTTCCACTGTGGCTACACGGGAGGCAAAGGCCTTGTTTGGACTGCCAGAATAAAAATGTTATTTCCATTTGGACAGCATAGAAAAAGAAATCTAGTCTGATTCAACCCACTTTTAGAGGTGGTTTGAAATGTGTGAAATCTCAGTCTGAATGCTCTGGCTGCAAAATCAAAATCAAATTGTCTTTCTCATCACTCAGAACGTGACAAATATCACAATCAGTGACCATGACGACAGCACACAACACTGCGACATATACCAGTGGAGGACTCGGAGGATGGACTGCGGAGTCGTGTAGAGCAACTTGAAAAGATGATTGTTTCGAGATAGAAATGATGCCCCCCCTCTCCCCCCCCCCACATCTGTCTATTAAATGTGGTATAGAAACATCGGAATAGGTTTTTAGGTATCCATCCATCCATCGTCTACTGCTTTGTCCTCCACACGCAGAGGGCAGCTGGTGCCAATCCCAGCTGACATAGGGCGAAAGGTGGGGTTACACCGCAGAGACAAACAAGCATTTACTCTCACATTCACATCCATGGTTAATTAGAGTGTCTACATGTTTTTGGACTGTGGGTAGAAACCGGCAAAGCCACGCACACACGTTGAAAACATGCAAACTCCATGCAGAAAGGCCCTTAATCCTGACTGGGTCACAAAACTATCCATAATATCACACCAAATGCATTTCACTTGGTCGTTCACGCATGCTGGCTATGAGATAAAAGAAAACTCTGGTATACTGTAGCTCAGTTTCTCTGGAGTTTCATTTCATTTCCAAACTTCTCCATTTTAGCTTGCTGGAAAACTCCAAATGAGTTTGGACGGCCGGTGTAAACACAGCAGGGCGGATGCTGCCTGAGCTCCAACACAAATAATCACGCTGCCTTTGCGATGGAATATAGAAGACATTAAAATAACAAATGCTGGTGTGATGTCGTATCAGCGCTGACTAATTAATGTGATGTCAGGGGCCTGAATTAAATATTGCTGCTGTGAATTGAGTGAACCGAGCAGGCACTTCAATTGTGTGTATGTGTGTGTATGGATGCTGCGATGATGATGATGATGATGATGATGACGTCAGCCATTAGCAACCCTGAAAGCCAACTATCAAAAACACGCCGTTGGTTGAAAAATCTTTGGATACAGGATCAATTCCTGGTCTAACATCAGGTCGACTAGAGCTGGTGCTCTTCGGGTTTGGAAACAGGAAGACAAATTGAAGAAGAATCCAAGGCAAAACGGAACAAATGGCTTTAATGTACCTGCATGATCGCGTTCAAGCCTCTACAAGACATACATGCTGACACGTTCCAGCCCCGGGCCTGTGTCAGGGAGTCAAAGAAAAGTACATTACAGAATATTACTGACATCAGTAACTGTAATTATATCACTGTTACATTCTAATCATTGTGGAGAAGCAAATGCACATCACTCTGACTGAGACGTTATCGAGCAGCGTGTTCTACATCTCAACACCAACGGCAGCAAATTCATATCGACGCAGTTCCACTGGAAGATTCACTGAGCTTATCCTCTCTGCCGGTCTGGATCCACAGTCGGAGCGAGGATAGCACATTTAGCTCCATTATACAGCCGCAGTTACATTATCTCACTCCATCTCAAGACCATTGCGTTGCCCTCATTAGTGCCATTAATAAGTCATTCAGCGCTCCTTCCTTCCCCTCTCCCCTTGTTCTATAACTGTACACACCCTGCCTTTGAATCTTCATCCTTTACCGGCCTGCTAATTGCTTTCCTTCCTCCATAATTCCCTGCAGCTCCCCATATTGCCGGACACCGTGTGACTGGCGAATGTGTTTGACACGCGGCTGGTGAGAAGTTAAATGGGGAGGCTAAATGATGCTTTGTGGCCTCGGTGATGAGTTGGATGGTAATGACCGCAATGATAAAGGACGCTTCTCCAGTCTAATAGTGTTTGATTTCCCCGTTGGCCAGCGAGAAGGGAGATAGGAGGTATCAGGGTTGCTCATCCAGTGAGAATGACCTTTAATTTCACAACAAGGCCCCGCAGATAGCAGACGCAACTCTCTCGACACACCCTCATTAGATCGCAGAGCTGGGAGCAGCAGTGAAACTTTACTCGGCAACGAGCTGGAAAAGTTTACAAGGTCAGCCATCACTGGGTTGCATGTATATGAATTTTAGACGCTCTCTGTCTATCTCTTGAAAACATTATATCCCCCGAGTGACTTCAGACTGCAGTCTGAAACCGGTATGCAGCCTATGTAGCCGCCTATATATCTGTGGGGAACAAACCCTGAACTAAACGCTGTATATCAATGAACATTCTGAAGCAAACACACTTACTCAGTTTACATCGGTTTCTTATGAAAACACCTGCCTCGGAGACGCGGTGTAATATTAATATTTCCCTCTGAAATGAGTTTGGGAGTGACTCTAACCGGCGATGACAACGTGTGCCAGTGAACACTCGATAGATATAATTTTCTCCACAGTTTATTCAATTACAGAGCACCTCAGCACAAAAGTAAATCTTCTCCCCCAATGTCTTATCCAAAGAAAATGTCTGTTATCATTTCACAGAGCTGCTCTGAGAATGTGAATCCTGCGAGGTGAGCCAAACGGAGGCTGTGTGTGGGGTTTGCTTTGCTCCACGGCACTGGTGCAGAGAATGAGGGCATGAAGCTTGTCCCCGTCCTCCCTGCATTCCTCTCCTCTCCTGACAAAACCCAATAACTGCTCAGTGTTCCAACAATAGGCTTCAGATAAGTGGGAGAAAAGAGGAGAGAAGAATAACACTCAAGTGTCATGGAGGGAATCTGCTTTTATCAACCTTTAACACTCCAGAGGACGGACTCAAAACTATGTGTGTGTGGCAACTCAGAGGCAAGGTAAAATACAGTATATATTTTTTATCTGTTTCCCACAGCTGCCCAGAGTAGCCCTCACTGCGGCGCAGAAATACCAAAAAACACTCTGATAAGAGTTGCCAACAAGGCTGGAGTGAATTTTAATCACTTCCGAACATGTGTTGTGGCGATACTGTCATGTTCCCTCGGCAGTGGTCGTTAGCAGAACAGTACAATAGAGGAAGGACTCCGCGGGGATGCCTATATAAATATGAATGTTTATGCATGAGCTTTTCTTGGCAGGGAAAGTGAGTATCTAATACTCCTGTTTCCACACAAAAAACGAGATATAGTTGAACGCATGCTTGTGCGTTAGAGTTTGATTGTGTCCACTCTTTCTCTTCCACTCGTTGACGCCACGTTTGAGCGTTGATTACACGAATGTTTTTCATGGCGAGCGGCGCAGCCACTGTTTTCTTCGTCCGCCTAATTAAGCAACAGGGAGCTCCTTTTAGCGTTTTATACTCGACCTCCTTATATGTGAAGTATGCAAATGAAACCGTTGAGGAGCACGGACGATCTCAATTAAATTCGAGCCCTCGACATGTCTTCTGCTTCTGCTCATCTGAGCAGCGCAATCTGGGGCCTGAACTGGCAACCCTGACAGAGGAATCAGCGCCTGGCAACTCTGACAGGATGCCCCGCTCCTCCAAATGCCCTATCCGTCACCAGCAAGACGGGAAGCAGATAGAAACAGGAAGCTCGTCTACAGTGGAGACAAATGACAGACGGGATTGTTGGGCAATCTGACACCGTCTGATTGGACTGCTCTCTCTTCCCCCCATGACCTTATGGTGGATGCAGCCGTATCAGAGACTCGCTCTGTCCTCCTTTGCTATCTGACGGTTGCGCTCATTGCTAAAAAATGCTGTAATTACGATCTCATATGAATCTATTTGTCCCTCCATTAGGAGAAACTCTCTGAAGGCACGGCGAGAAAACAGAGACTGGATAATGAGAGCAGAGACCATTAAAAAGCTTGAGGCTCCTAACATGATAAATTATACAGCACAGGCAAGACATTCTTAAATTCTGCTTGCTGCCCGCTCTTCTCAGCCAATACACTTAGGCCTGTAATGCATGGGTAATGGGAGGACTGGGAATATCTTTAGAGACAAGAAGTTATTTGAAAGTAGGCACTTCAAAACACATGTGAGTGGAAATGTGTGCTTTTAGCGCAGCGAGTTCAGTATAGCTTAGGGTTCATTTATCATGTGAAATACATGACAGAACGTCAATTTGCAGGTTCTCTAGCTTGCGGAGGCACCGTCGGACGGCTAAGTCAATGTGAAGCTCACATTGTCCTGAAACTGAGAAACAAATGAAGAAAAATGAGTCTCTGGTGTCAAATATTATCAAGTACCTCACGGCCGGGCCGAGGTTTTGGGAAGAGAGACACCAATTGTGGATGGTACAGTATTGTCTGCACCTTAGTGCGTCGGAGTCCAATTCAATATCTCATTACTTTTTGTGTGAATAGGTTGAGCGGAGACAACGGTCAATGTGTCTTGACGATACGCCAGAGTACATACAGCAAAAGGCCAGAGATTCTTTCAGATATTAAGTATTGATTCAGAGAGATTGATCTAAACAGCGGTCGTATTATAAGAGCGCTGAGAGAGAACCAGTCAGGCAGATAGTGAAGGAGAAAAACAGATAGAAAAAAATTTGAAAAAGGAGGCAGACACCTGTGTATGTGCGCCCGGGGCTAAAAAAAGACGGGAATTAAAGCTCGAGAACAAAGAGAGAAATGGAAGGAGAACATGAGCCACGTAGAGGAAATGCTCCAGACTGGAGGAGGTGACACTAATTGGGGTGTTGGCAGCGTGAGCTTGAGAGAGATTCGCATCTTTAAGTGGAGCTGGATTGAGGAAAGTGCTCGCACG
The DNA here is from genome assembly GCF_019176455.1 of Solea senegalensis. Lineage (NCBI taxonomy): Eukaryota > Metazoa > Chordata > Actinopteri > Pleuronectiformes > Soleidae > Solea > Solea senegalensis. Next base: position 17,795,745 of record NC_058039.1, on the reverse strand, counting down.
AAAGTGGCAGATGTCAGGAATGTTTGCTTTACTGTCAGATCTTCCACATTCCTATGTAGGAGGTATGCTCTCATTGTTAACAAGAAAGACGTAGGAGAGGAAAGCGGCGATGTAAGGAGGAAGAGCAAGAGTTGCCTTTCGAAATCGTGCGTTCTTTCTGTTCACTCTATATATTCACAGTAGGAATTGCACTGCTGGTCTTTATGAGTGGCTCCATTGGGGACTTTGAAGAAGCAAGCACCTTGTTTAAATGCAAATTATTTGTTGATTGTTTTCATTTTGTTTTGTTCTTGCTACTGATTTACACCGTAGACCTTATGTTAAGAAAATGAATGTGGTCTTCAAAGTTCCTCCTGAAGCCAAAAAGGGAGTGAAAGTATGTTTAGTGGCCACCAGAGGGGGACTTCATTGGTTGTAAAAAAGAACTCCATTTGAATGGAAGTCCATTAGAAAATGAGCCTCTGGTCTTGATTTACGACGCTAGTACACATTTTTCCTCAGATGTTAATGGTCTGAATGCTTACAGACCATGATGTCAGGTTTGCAAATGATGTTCCCATTTCAAAGGAAAGTTGATGATAAGGTATGGACACGAGTGTGATTGACTTTCAGGTTGCAAAACATCAACATGGCGCCAACATGGAGAGTTCAGATCCCTTTAAACTAAGATAGATGCTGATTTTGTAACTTAATTTGGAAACCACTAATACAACAACAAAGGCATGACTCTCTAGTCAGTGAGGTGTACTGCTCACCTTTGGCTTTATGGTCAATAACAAGGAAGAAAAAGAATAACATTCATTTTAAAGGCTTCCACACAATCTCTTCTCGTCTGTAAACCAAACCGAGCCACACAGCTTCATCACAAGCTTGTGTTTTCCATCATGAAGCCAGTGAGAGAATTCATGAGATAACATGCGTCTCTATCTGTCTGTTTGTGCTCGTATGTAGAATAGAGAGTCCTATTAAACACAGTATTGGAAAAAAAAAAAACCTGGAGTCCATCCATACCTTAGGGACTGCATGATGTATGGCACGGCTTTTTAGCAGTTTGGTATTTTCTATCTATGCCTACAGATGATCCATGGAAGTGCTTTGTATGTGCATGTGAGAGGGGTGGGTGTGTACATGCCGTCCTTGGGGAGCAGACCTAGCTATGCGGGTCAGGGTGGCTGTGATCTGAATGGAGAGCATTAATATTTAAACACAGGCTCCTGAGGGAAAGAGACTGTAAATGATTCATGATTTATACTGTGAGCTCTCAGCAGCAAAGGCTGTAGCTCCGTAAAGATTCACTGATTCCTCCCAGCTTATGTGCCCTGCTCTGTCCTCTTGTTCCTATATGGGGTGCCTTTCATCTTGCATTCAGTCTCCAAGGGTAATGTCTTCTTCACTTGCTTTTCTTGATTCTTTTATTATATTTTTCCTCTCTCTCTCTCTCTCTCAAACTTAACATTGTACTTTCTTTGCTGTCAACTTTCTCAGCACAGAGCAGAAAAATAGCTTCCAAGACAGCATGTATACACCATGCTGTAGGAAAACAAACACGTAAGGATGGGGATTTTCAATGTGTTTGTTCTTGACTGACATTGGTGGTATGGCCTTGCCCTGAGACACCCTACGTGCTACTAGAGTACAATAGAATAGAACTGTATTGTCCAGCCAGAGCAGGGAATGCTCATGTTTGTTTGTACTTACAATAACATATATACACATATATGATAAAGATGAATAAATATCAAACTGAATAAAAAGTCTCTCAACTTTACGCCACCAGTGAGACAAGTTAAGATTGGGATTTTTAGAGGCCTCGTCATGCTGTTAAGGTTTACTTTGAAAACCATCGGAGGCTAAAACTCTTCAACTCTTGCAAAGCAGTGTAGCCACAAGTAAAGATATAAATGGGGACGCTTTTGTCAGTGGGCACTTGTGACAGATCACACTAGGAGAGCCACATGTGTAAATAAACATATTAATTATGGATGAGTTCCATTTTTTGCTTCATCATTGCCACAGGGTGCACGCTGGCTCTGACTTACATCACCTGCACACAGCCGTCTTTGATTTGATGTGTAACACCTGTACTGTTCTTTCTTTAGCGCGTGACAAAAATGGTCAGCAAGTCTCAAAGTCCGACTGTCTGAACTTGTTTATATACCTTTAGTCTATGAAGGTCAAAGACAGTCAAAGACAGTATTTGTGTGGTAACTCAACAGCCAATAATGCACTACATCACTGACTTGTTTCAAATTCGGTTTTGCAAAACACACAAAAACGCGCGTTTCTTTAGAAAACGTTCCCTCACACGTTGATCTTAAAAAATGCAACGTGTCTCTTTGATGAATTGAAGTCACAGCGAGGGGAACTGTGTGTCCCCTGTGTACAATAAATCAGATATGTGGGGGGATTTTTAATCTTCGTGGCATTCAACAATACTGTCTGTAGCCCTTTTTTTTATATATATATATTTATATATACATATATATATTAAAAAAGGGCTATATATATATATGTTAAAAGATGGCGACCAAAAAAAAACGTTTTAATGGTCTAACACCCCCCTGCTCTACGCCACCGCTCCAGCTGGTGCTGGTGTCTGTTTCTCAGAAGAGAGATCGACACTGGGAAAGTGTGTGCTGGAAAGAGAGGGAGAGAATACGAAAGAGATGCATGGACGGACAGGTCTGAAGTGGCAGCAGTCAGCCCTGATGGAGATGGATGGCAGGATGAGGAGATAAGAGCTCAGAAGGTGCAGCAGAGGTTGCGCTTTGCGAGATGCCACGCTCGCTGAAAAGCTGGGCGAGATGGATGGAGAGAGGGGCTACAGGAAAGTGAATCAGAGCTTGACAGAAATGATGAGCACCGAGCACGCCTCAGTTACAAAATGGAGGGACGAGAAGAGAAGTTTAGCGAGAGAGAGAGAGAGAATGTGGCAAAGAGAGATTTATGGAAAGAGGAAATTGGAGAGGGGAAGGAGGGCTGGAGGGGGTGAATATGTAACGAAGGAGTGGAGGGTGTTCAGTGATTATGCTGCCAGCAGAGAGAAACAAGAGATGGGTTTGGTTCCCCTGTGCTTCCATAAGCACTTCACTGATCCACCACAGCCACTCAAGTCTAAGACTTAAGTGCTCCGCCGTCCGTTTCATTGTGTCCACAACAATTATCATCCAGCTCTCACTCACCACTGCAGTATAAGAAACAAAGGAGATGCTCAGAAGAATGAACGCGAGCAGTGGCAGAGACGTATCCCGTAACAGAGACACTGTCATGTAATCTGAGTTTCAGCCCAATCCTGTCTCATAAGCGGTGTTTTGGTCGAGAGTGACACTCACCACCATGTGAACGTGCAACAGTTGGATTGGGAAGAATCTGCTGCTGAACCTCCATCTGCAACCCAACACACACTGCCGTGCTGTCATTTATTTACCGGGAGGAGCCCATCGTCTGTGTCCAAAACAAACAAACAAAAAAGCTTTCTTTATTTCACACACTCAAAAAACACACAAAATAAATTAAGCTACAAATCCATCTTATATGTTATGAAAATGATGTCAAACATAGGTGCGGAGGTGGTTCTGTGTACGCATGTCCGACAGAATAAGTCTGCGACAAACTTGAGAACCAGAATATTCAAGTGGTTATCACCTTTAAAAGGAATAGTTTAGATTGTATGAGTTAGCTAAAATGGCGTGCTAGCTTAACTCATGTCTGTTCTATTTGTTTATTTTTATACATTTCTTACGTGCTGTATATTTTCAGTCTATTGCTTAGTTTATAGACTGAAAAAAGGTTATTCAACGTGTTGCTACGCTGTTTGTTTTCGCAAAATACGACGTAGATCGCTGTCATCAACTGGTATTGCTAACAATGGCTATAGCCCGAGGTACGTTTGTCTCCATGTTTTTTTCTCAACTGGAACGCGGTGTCAAGACTCCCAGTTCCGACTTCTGATGTAAATGCATTTACAGGATAAATAAAAAAAAAATCAAAATGGCTGCTGTAAATATTTAATGGAATTGATTTGACAAGGATTCAGCACCTGGTTGAAGCTCCACCACTAATGTTGTGGATTCCACTAGTGGGTTCTAGCACGACCTGGCACCACTCTCTTCACTCTACTTGTTTTTGTGTTTTTTTTAGCTTTTTCATTAGTGATAGTACCTGTTATCTGGTGCCTTTCTTTAGTACTTAGAGGTTAGAGGTTCATGGAACTGACTGAACGAATCTCCTAATTGTGAGTGCATTACTACCCCAGTAAATGGTAGAAAAGAATGTGACCTTTGAACTCTGAATGTCAACTTGCTTGTATTAAGTTTATGCTGAAGTTGTTGTTGGTCTAGTTCATGTCTATTTCACCTGGCGATCCCCAGTTAGAAGCAATGATATTGACGCAGCAAAGCTAGTTCAACTGTTAATTGAGCATTTGGCGTGGTTTCTGCAATTCAAACCTCAAATATCTAGCATTCTGACAAGAATGAATAAATTCAAACACTTTGTCAGTGGCACATGTCATGTCTCATCTCAGCATGAAGCGTTCACAGTATGCTCACAGAGCAGCTAAGGACCCAACAGCAGCTGAGGCTGCCCTCACCGTGCCTGATTGGGCATTTGGTACGGCTACAGTTTAACGAACAGTATACAAGTCACAAGTTGTTAATCTTAAGCTGTGTGAGCACATTTGGTTCTTGATTTGGAAGGAATTAGTCCTGGAAAGTGCTAGAATTTGATGTCAACCAGCTGGCACCATCTCACATCTTCCTTACCTCCAGCTACTACCACCCCAATATGGCAAATAAAGATGCCACTGGACAAAAAGAGACTGCTTTCCACCAGGTTTTGGCACCCTTCTGTTTCTGCAGGGTGGCACTAGACACGCTGTTTGTTCGATGTTATATTAAGTGTTACATTTTTAGTGAAGCCTCAAGCCTTCTCTTGCTCGTGATGAAAAGTCACGTGTCGAGGAGGATTAACACAGAATGTTCTGCTTACTGTGAAATGTACTAAAGTTTCGGCTACGCGTTAACATATCCTGCCCACACACCCTGAGGTAGAAACGAGCCAGGTCAGGGCGTATAGTTCAAAACTGCACTGTTCAAAACCAGAGGTGAAGCGCTTGTCCAAAACTACATAATGACACTGGTCTGATGCCAGTATTGACACTTCATTCAATAAATTGATTTCTGAGACGAGGACAATTGGTTTTGCATCGTGATCCATGTAAACATGTGTTACTTAAGTACAGCCGACACGACAGCATCTTTTTATCCATAGTCTCTATTGCACTGGTAAAAACAAACACACTACCACCACTTACTCCTGCTAACATCATTTTGTCTGCAGTGGCAGCCATGGAGTCAAAGGACTCTGCAATAGGCGCAGGTTTTAATGGGGTGAGGCTGCGATTGGAAGTGACATAAGGGCTGGGTTAAACTTGCTGTTTTCTTCCTCTTCTGTTTTATTATGCAGTCTTGATGCTGAGTCTGCACCTTTTTCCCTGAAAGATATTATACTGTGCACACACCCTTTAACTAGCAATATAATATCACTCAGGCCCTGCAGCGGAGGGACTGAAATGAAAAATATAAAACACCTTAACATTGTCACTGGTTACCATATTGCTTGTTTTTGTTGTTGTTGTGTTTTGTGTTCCCCCACTTCTGCAACATTATTTTCCAGTTTGAAGTGCCTTGATTGTTTACAGCATATTTTGTGAGGTCGAACGTGACTCACCGGAGGGGAAACGTGGAAAGGCAGCAGTAGTTAATTAGACAATCTCCTTTTTAAGCAGGTTTACCTATGATTATGGGGGAATTTATAGAGTAGTTGGTTAGTTATTGGCCTGCAGCAGCTCTGCTCTTTTAGCACTATTCTTTTTATCTGAAATCGACTGACTCTGCTGTCAGTATGTAGCATTTATATCACTTACAATTCAAAACAATTCAAAAAGTCATCAAATGTGAGCTCAATTACTCATGTTCCTGCTCCTTTTGGTGTAAAATAGATCTATTTATTTGCCTTAAGATGCCTCATTTGCTCTCTGATTTGGGTGGAATAGAAACGTAGCTATTTGTTATTATTTACAAGAGTTCACACAGGGCCTTTTAAGCTTACTTGTTTTCATCAGCTCCCTCCAATGCCAAATCAAGACGACCTGCTTCTTTTTCTTAATCTGTTTCGCTCTCTTTAATGCAGAGAGGAAGAAGTTTTTCCCCTAAAGGAATACACACATTTACAATTTTATGTAATTTGCCATCAGGCTTATCACCACCTAAAGAGGGGGTTTACTCCTCTGAGTATTTATGATTAATTCTTAATTCTTCTAATATTTTAATGATATGGCTGTGATGGTACTGATGAGTTCACTGACTGCTAAACCACTCCGTGTAAACACCAAGTGCTCTGTGTAATCCCCACCTGAAAGAAAACATCTTCTCAATTCGCTGCAGGCGTGCAGCGTATTGTATATACTGTCACACTAACAACACCAAGCAAAACAACCAAATGTGGAATTAAGAGATTGTTAGACATGCAGTGTCTTTTATTCACACTCTGCACCTGAACCTCTCTCTTTGCACTGCAGGTAGGAACAGCTGTGAGAAGTGTTTTAAATGAATGATAGACAGATAGTTAGATTAATGAGCCCCTGCAGGTTCAAGAGTAAAGGCCTTTGCACAGCAGACGATTCTAAAAAACAAAACCCACACGGTGTAAGCTTTCCCATCACCAACAGAGTAATAAAGTTTCACTTTCACTGAAAGTTCCACAAGTGCAATGTGTAAAATGTCACATTGGCGACAATGACAATGCCGTGACATTAAAAAATATTCAAATAATCAACCTTCACACTGTCTGACAGACAGTCTGAAATCATCCTGAAGCAGCGACGTGGTAAAGTTCAAGCTTCAGAGCCAAAGTAAGCTCTCTCCTCTCTTTGCTCGTGTTGGCTGTAAAATGAGCGAGCACCAGGTCATTATCACTAATTGTTGAATTTACCGGTTTCTTCCGGTGAATTTCTCATCAGCCCTGATAATATATTTGCTCAGTCGTGTAGCGCATACTGAGAGCGCACTGTTTATTCATGTCACTGTTAATATGCAAAGACCTCAGTGCTGAACTGAGGTTCATGTCCTGTAAAAGTTACACAGTGTGGAATTAAATACGTAACTTGCAATACATTGTATGTAAATGTTAAATCAGTTTCTGGTCTTATTCTTCTGTCTCTATAACTCGCCTTCCTCTTTCCCTTTCTGTCCCCCATTTTTTCCTTTCACCCCAACCTGTCTAGGCAGATGCTGCACATATTTGAGCCTGGATTTCTTCCAGTTAAAAGGGAATATTGTAAAGGTTTTTGCGTTACTATGTGTGTACAGTGCCTTGAGATAATGTATGTCGTGATTTGGCGCTATACAAATAAATTGAATAAGTATAAAAAGATATAAATATAAAAGATTTTTCTTGAGGATTTAACTGGACTACACTTAACCGTCACAGTGACCTGATAAAACCTGATTTACAGAGATGACATTACATTTTGCCTTTTTCTTTTCCAAAAGTAGATAAATAAAAAACTGTTTGTTGTAGTTAGAGCTTCAGGTAACACAAATAACCAGCGATTAGTTTCACAGTCGATCATCTGTTGATCATTGTCTCGATTAATCGAGGAATTGTTTGGTCCATAAAATGTTGAAATATGTCGATCAGTGTTTGTCAAACCTGGAAATGATGATGATCTCAAATGTCCTGTTTAGTCCACAAGCCAAAATGATTGAGTTTTAATGATCTTAATGAATCTTGTTTTTATAGTGAAAAAAAAAAAAGCTCCAAAACGATTCCTTGATTATCAAAAAGTTGACAATTCATTTAGTAATTGATTAATTGATCAATTGTTCCAGCTCTAGTTGTAGTTCTGTATCTCTGATTAATGCTAAACCTTAAAATTGTAGTGGGTAACTTTTAAATATGCCAGTAACATTCAAACCATTGTCCACTCCACATGTGTAGTTAGTTTTCTCAGTATAGCGGTCTTTAGATCTCATGTCACCTGACGACATTTCCGCACTTTTTTTTCCCCTCAAGACAGATTAAGACAACAGTAACTTCAAATTCGTAAACTGACGAGACTGAAACACGAAGCGGCAAAGAAAAAAGCTAATTCTACTGCTCAGGAAACAGGGCAGGTGCAGGACAGATGCGTCTTGTGCACTGCCACTGTAACACACAGACCCTCAGTCAGGTCTGATAGTATTGACTGACAGAACCCATTTTCAAATGAAAGACGCAAATGACACTGTTGACGTTCACTAAGACCAAACAGAGGCACAATAGCAACATCAGGAACAACAAAAAACACTCATTATGAAACTTGGGGCATCCTCACAGTGTCATTGCCTTCCCAATGCATCGCTTACATAAATGTTTTCATGCAGCCTTTCTATAGCGCTCTCTCAGCTGCTGAGCATGATTCAAAAGTGCGACAGCTTGTTTGAATTTCCTCTCGTCTGATGATGTTCTCAGTCATTGTTATGAATTGCCATCGAGGAAACTGCTGAGTGACTTTGGAAATGTTAATTTGGGTAAATCCATCTGGACAGGCATTAAAGCCCCACAAGCACCAGTGTGATGCGGGAATTCACAGTGGTGCTATTTTCTGTCTTGTCTAATGGTGTGAATTTTACTGTGAGGAATGCTGTCATAATGTAACGAGAGGCTGATCTATACGGCTGTCGGCTGGAAAAACATGCACAGCTGCACAGTGTGCGTGTCTGTGTGTGTGTGTGTGTGTGTGTGTGTGACCGACGACTGCTGTGCAAAGCAGAGCTTTTTAATGAGGAAGTGTACATGTGATTTTCACAAAACTTATTCCAAGAAACACGGTTTTTGTTCTGATACTCAAAAAAAATAAAACGTTTTACGCTTCCGCCTCTGCTTCGGGGCCCTTTGCGAGTCTGTAGCGAGACACGCTCCTCTGTGACTAATGACTCTCCGTGAATAGAACACGCAGTGTTAAAATATATGATGGATGCCTCGACGACTGCCAAGCGTCCTGGCATATACATCACTTCAGCTTCTCATTCTCCCGTTCAGACAGGTCAAACAGAGAATAATTGCCAGCGCTACTTGAAGAGAAACAAAAGCTGTTTTCAAACCATAGATTTATTGAAGACGACTGCATGAAGAGTTTAAGTGTGGAATCCTCCCCGTTGGCAGCATTTGATCCACTCGCTCGATCCAAGGATGTATCTATGGTATTATATTTGTACCTCATTCCTGAGCAAGCAGTTTGAGACGAGGTCCATAGTCTACTCTCCTCTCAACTCTGCTTCAGGCAGCGTGGGTTCTGTGTGTTTTGGGGGCAGAGCTTTGGATGGATCAGTGGCAGTGTCGCCTGCTATTGCAACCTTTTACACATTATTTTGTTCCCTCAAGACAACTTTATTGACTGATGGCTGTCCAGACATGAAGATAAGCTGAAATTCCTACATTTCACCAGGTACACACTTAGGAAATTAAACAAGTAGATTAACCCTTGTCACCTTGCATAGATGAATTAAACTTTTGGAAGCCATTAATGCTGAGTTCTAGAAACGAAACCAGGCTTCCTTTGTCTCCATCATGGAACATTATCCAAATCACCGTGAGAAAGTAAACACGAGACAAGCCAAAACAGAGTGATGTGCTTCTTAATGTCTAACAGGTGCCATGTTCTCATTATCACACCCATAACAGCTGGGAGATGCAGGAAAACAACCTCATCATCAGGATTAAAGCTCATGATTGTGTAAACGTGTGGGCACAGTCACTGCGTGTGTGTGTGTGCACAGGTGAATGTGTACATGTAGACTGAATGTGTTCATTACATTGTAATATGGGGGCAATTTCAAGGCGCCCTTATTTTTTTTATGTATTTGCGGTTCAACACACACATTTTTGCTCAACTTTTTTCCACTTTTACTCCAGTGCTCCCTGTCTCCCCCCGCGCACCTTCAACTCCATTTCCTGGTGTGACTCACTTGTCCCACAAGTGTGGGAATGTGTGAAGTGTGTAATGTAATGTAGACGTGGGTGTGAGGAAACGGCAAGTTACCCCCGTCTCTCGGTGAGGCTTAGTCACACTCAGGCAGCTCGGAGTGACTCTGACATGTCCTCTGGCCCCGACCCGTCAATTATTGATGGAACAAGGTGCTGGAGAGTGGATACTCGACATTATCACACACACACACACACACACACAGATAGGGCTGGGTCATGTGACCATTGTGTCGCAAACAAACATGCCTGAATAAACAAAGGTCAGAGGACTTGAAAATTGGCCTCCCCTTAATTACTCTTGCTCTACCTTCACAGGCTTTACAGTAGCGGTGACGGGCACCATCAGTTGTTTTGAAATAGGACTGTGGATTTCAGACAAGGAAACATAAAAGCAGGCTTTTTCTTTACAGGCCGTGTACGTCTGACTCCGCCTCTGGAGGTGGCGCTGTATCTCTCTATAAGCTAGTGCGTATTGAATCACTTTATTGTTGACGATTACGTCACAGAAAAACAAACAATGGATGTGAGATGGATGGTGCTGTGGTTCTGTATGTTGCGTACCTGCTGTATATGTTGACCGTAATACAAATTAGATGGAGCAGGGCTCTTGTGTTGTCCGAAGAAAGACACATACCACAGTATGATTCAGGAGAAATTCCGGGTCAATGACTGGGGAGGAAATGTTGGTGCATGTGCAGAACTCCAAGTCCAACTCTAGTCCAACTCGAGTCCGACTCGAGTCCGACTCCGGTCCAACTCCAGTCAGACTAAATGTATACATGCAGGAGTAATCGGAGTATGAATCACATTATCTAGTTAGGTTAGTCCAACTAAGACTAGCTCGATTTTAGTCAGACTAATGTGTTTACGTGACATTAAGAAAACCAAATTATTGTCCAAGTCTGACTAAAATAGGACTTTTACCATGCATGTAAATGCAAAAATTACAGATTTGACCTCTTTGGAATTTCATTTTTAATCTGTAAGCAGAATCTCAAATGTGCACTTGATGGATTCGTGCAACACATAGTGCTTAAACACTGGTACTACAATTGTCTAAATGTGAGTAAAAACATCCACTTTTTCATTATCCACGTAGGAAACAACAATCGACAGCAGCATAGAGCTAGTTAAAGTGGTTTCAACTGCAAGTTAATGTAAGTGTAACATGGAAAAACTATGATCTCAGACTGTCATTTCATTCTCAAAACTATAATTATTGACTCATGGCATCACATTTTCCCTTCATCCTGAGGGAGACATTTGAGATTTTGAGCACGGGAAAAAAAGTATTTTGTAACTGCATCACGTCTGAATCACTTCTGAAACACTAAACATTATTATAATGAATTGTGCAGGTAGGTTATTGAGTGCCAGATACCACCGCAAATTAATCATTTTGGTGGCGACAAAATGATTTGTTGTATTTTCTTTCCTCCAGACACATTTATTAGAGTTATGGTAAAGATTTCGACACATAAATTGAAACAGTTTTATATAATACTCACTGTAACAAAAGTATCTCAAGGAGCTCAAGGACAGGTTGTCTGGGCTTTTCTGCAGTCAGTAGCATTTGTGTTTGAGGGGGTGGTGAGGTGTGAGGATCCACTTTGCCTCTGCTCCAATGAGCAATTAGTTTCACAGCCAATATTAAAAGCATCATTTTACTCACACATAAACAACAAGTGTTAATGCTTCACTTCACAAAGGAGGCAAAACGCCCGTTGTAAGCGAGAAGCCAAGTCAAACAACTTTCCTCCATTTATGGACATTTTGACAGTCAAAGGTCGCCGAGCTGAAGAGTGGCTTTGACCTGTTTTTCTCATCTGTTGCGAGACTGAGGAGCAGATAGCAGATGGGAGCGTGATAAATGAAGGGCAGACTCGGGGGTGGAAGCTTTTCCTTTGTTCACCACCTGTTGGGTGTATAGATCCAATCTCACAGCCGACAGAACTAAAGAGTTGTCTGAGAGTTGTTTAGACTGCAGCCCAAATTGGATTTTTAAGCATAATCCAGATTGTATCTAGCAGTCTGGACGGCTAACAAAAACACAAATGGAGGTGGTTTCAAATGTGATTCTGGTCGGATAATTACAGATTGCAGATAGGATTTCAAAGTGTCTCCACCCCCAGGATTCCACTGAATGCATATATGTCGTGTAGCATCTCCGTCACAGCATCCACGTTAGTTGGTTTGTTGGCTTCCACCAACTTTGTTTTTGTCGTGTATCGGCTCCGTCGTTGTTCCATCAGTCCGTAGCTGTTACGTCAGTCCATCGTTGTTAGGTCAGTCCATCGTTGTTATGTCAGTCCATCACTGTTACGTCAGTCCATCGTTGTTACGTCAGTCCATCATTGTTACGTCAGTCCATCACTGTTACGCCAGTCCATCGTTGTTACGCCAGTCCATTGTTGTTACGCCAGTCCATCACTGTTACGTCAGTCAATGTTGTTTTATCAGTCCCATCAGTCCATCACTGTTACGCCAGTCCATTACGCCAGTCCATCGGCGTTACGCCAGTCCATCGTTGTTACATCAGTCCAGTCCATCGCAGCACGCCAGTCCAGTCACATTAGTCCATCGTTGTTACGACAGTCCATTGTTGTTACGTCAGTCCATCGTTGTTACGTCAGTCCATCGTTGTTACATCAGTCCATTGTTGTTATATCAGTCCATCGTGTTACATCAGTCCATCGCCAGTTACGCCAGTCCATCGCTGTTACGCCAGTCCATCGTTGTTATATCAGTCCATCGTTGTTACATCAGTCCATCGTTATATCAGTCCATCGCTGTTCAGTCCATCACATGTCGCACGCCAGTCCATCACTGTTACGCCAGTCCATGTTGTTATATCAGTCCATTGTTGTTACGCCAGTCCATATCAGTCCATTGTTGTTACGTCAGTCCAGTCCATCGCTGTTACGTCAGTCCATCGTTACGTCCATCGGTTATCCAGTCCATCGCTGTTATGTCAGTCCATCGTTGTTACATCAGTCATTTTTACGCAGTCCATCTGTTACATCAGTCCATCATTTTCAGTCCCGTTGTTATATCAGTCCATTGTTGTTACGCCAGTCCAGTCCATCGTTGTTACGCCAGTCCATCAGTCCATCGTTGTCCAGTCTGTTCATCAGTCCGCCGCTGTTACATCAGTCCGTCGCTGTTACATCAGTCCGTCGCTGTTCAGTCCATCGCTGTTATATCAGTCCATCGCTGTTGTCCGTCCGTCAGTCCGTCGCTGTTACGTCAGTCCGTCGCTGTTACATCAGTCCGTCGCTGTTACGTCAGTCCGTCGTTGTTATATCAGTCCGTTGTTGTTCCTGCATAAAATACACAAGTGTTCTATTTTTGCCAGTAGATGGAACACAATGCTTCAACAGCTTCAGCAGAATTCAGCACAAACAGGAAGTCAAACACCGATACAACATTCAGCGTCTGTTTTTTTTAGGGGTTTTTTTTTTCAGAATAAAAGCCCCCAATGTTGACATCATAGCGTATTTTGCCTGTAACTATAGGAAGAGTAGACTCGTGTGGGACTCACAATAATGTGGGCAATATAAGGGGACACCCCCCCATTCTTAGTTCTTCTTAAGTGTGTACTATATTCCAATTTCTTTGTTGTCATTATTTTTATTTATTTATTTGTTTATGGACATTGGTGCACAAGACGAGCTAATATTTACAGTAGGTTCAAATGTGGATATAATGAGTGAAACTCTCACAGGCACTCTAAGGCAGCTGAGGGGTCCTTTAATCAATTTGAGGACCCCCCAGTCAGCCTGCATGTCGCGATGTGATCGTGCTGATGTGCTTGTGTTTCTGTGTTTTACAGTAAAGGATTTGAAACTCGCGCACGCCTGAGAGTATTCCTTTTTTTGCTCAAGTGTGCAACACTCGACAATGTCAATATGAACAAAATCCGATTCTGATCAGATATGCTTATAAATCTGATTTGGGCTGCAGTCTAAACAAGGCCTTAGAGAGTTTTTGTTTTTTAGTATTTGATGAAGAGCTACATTCTATTTTCTGTAAGAAGGTAATGAAAAGAAATGTTGACTTGGCTTTAAAATGTACTGTTCAAAATGTAAATAATAAAAAGAACCAAGTTGGCTGAAAATGTCAGTGCAAAAAAAAAACACCCATTGTTTTCTATTAACTATTAGCTCTCAAACCACAAAACTCACCAGCCTAACATTGTCTCTGTCAGAACGCCGCTCTGGGCAAACACTAACTCCCACTGAAGAGTATTCAGTTTATCAAAGAGCACTTGTTCTTGAACCTCATCCAGTTGTAGCTGCATGGTTCCGGCTATAATGATGCACAGCGCAGGTCTATTTCATTACAGCCAGCAGGTTCCCTGCAAATTACATGCTGACTTGTCAACATGTAAGCGACTGTCCTATTTCTCTTGAAGAGGCAATATTCCACATAGGGTTGAGTGTTGTTTGGCGCTAAATTGATACTTTTAAAGTGGCACTGTGCTATTTTTAGGGAATAACACAAAATGGAGAAACTGGACTGAAATAAATGATAACAATCCGTCATGGAAACATTGGCCCTCACATGAATCAAGGATGAACCTGAAATAACTGTTTATTGCCCTTTGACCTGCAGCTTTCTGGCAACAGTACAGTCATGGTTGCTCTGAAGGAAGAGTCTTTTTATGTTGTAATCAAACCATGAAAAACAATGCAATACCCAAATATTTTTCCAGATCTCTCAAGACCTTCTTTTTCAGAGCAGTGGTGAACAAAGTGTCATCTTCAGCCACTGTAAAATGTGCATTTGGTTTGGCTAGAATGGAGAGAATGAGTGTGGGGGATCCTGTCCGGGGATGCACAGAGGGTTGAGGTGTACAGCAACTTCATGATCTAAAAACACATTTTCGTCCATTTTCTGTCTTTAATTCATTGTAATAATCTTCCTTCATGGACTTAAACTTTGTTAGATATGTATTTTGATACGTGTGAGCACAGGAATTCCAAATATTACCTGGTGTCATGACAAGCTTTTTCTGAACCTGACAGACAGTGATTATGTGGGAATAATGATGAAGAAGAAGAAATGTCAGCTCAGGTGAGAAAGATTCCTGCTGGTTGTGAAATTATCAGAAATAATTACTGGGTGTATTTCTCGTGCATTCTGTGTGCAGGAGAACATGAACACGTTTTCTAGAGTGCTGTGAGTTTGATAAATCAGAGACATAAAGAGATGGACACACATGACAGGTTTCCGTTACTCCCATAGCTCCATTGGACAAATGATTTCCAAAGAATTTCAATAGAGAAAAGTGCCCGGAATGGATTTGAGCCACAAGTGGGGCCCATACTTCACTTTTCTGATTTGGAATGGAAAATCTATGAAACGGTAACAACGTTTTTTTATAGTATCATTGTTCCTCGGCACATCTAGGGAAATCAGAAGCATCAGCAGACCGCCCGCTGTGTCTTGGCCTCAATCTCCCGTCTTTTGGATAAAGCAGCAAAATTAAATCAGTCTGGGGAGAAGACAGTCGTTCACAGCAGAACGACTTCCCACCGTTGACTTGGAGACGATCTCCTACAACGCAGTTTACCAAAGTCATGCTGAGAATAAAAGAAAGAAGGTGGTGAGAATTGTTTCCATAGAGAGAAGATGACGATGATAAGAGCGGGAGTTCAGTGAGGGGACGTTCATGTGTCTGCAGAGATGGTGCGTGAAGCAGGACAGGAAGCAAGCGCTGTATCCAGTGAAGAAGACATGTGTGAACATTTTTACGCTTACTTCATACTGCATTTTCGTCTTGATAATGTATATATATATATATAGTTATGTATAGTTTTTCTTCCTGGACAGTCTTTTTTTTTCTTTTTTTTATAATTTAATTCTAACAAAATTTAAAAATGTTATACTGCTGACTGCAAATTGCACCAAAGGGAGATGCACGCCATTTTTGTTGTACACAATACAATGACAATAAAGCCTACTCTATTCTATTCTATTCTATAATCTTATTGTCTTATAAGCTTATTGCTTCTCCCATTTTCATTCTCTCAGATGCCACAGTTGTAAGATTGCATGCATGTGCAGCCATTGTTGCTCTGGCTCCTTCCAAGAGAGCAAGAAACTTGGGTGTCATGATTGACCTTAGACAGATCATGTGGTCGGCCATGTCACTTTGCACTAGTCAATATAAGAAAAACCAGGCCATACCTGACCAAACAGGCTACCCAGTTCTTAGTAAAGGCTTTGGTCATCTACCTCAAGTACTGCTAACAGGCCTCCCGACCTGTATTGTGAAACCGCTACAGGTGGTCCAGAACTCTGCGGTGCGTCTGGTCTTCAATCAGCCTAAAAGGACACATGTTGTCGCCCTTCTGTTCATTGAGCTCCACTGGCTACCCTTTCGTAGCCTAGCCTACAAAGTACTTCATGGGTCTGCTCCCACCCACTTAAATGCTCTTCTAAAGGCTGATGTTACCCCTCGACTACTCCGTTCATTTAAAGGATTGTCGTCTGGCGGTGTCAACACCCCGCACAAGACAATCCAGACTCTTTTCGTGTGACGTTCCAAGCTGGTGGAGATGACCCACCGAGTGCTACCACCAAAAAAGAGTGCTATCTCCTTGAAGACCCAGTTCTTCCAAGAGCATCTTCTGTCCTATAGCACTTACCTTACCCCCTCCCTTCTGCACTTCTGCACTCTCACTCCACTGTTCGTATCAAGTAGACTTCTTCTTCATAGCTTATTCCTCTTTTGTAAGTCACTCTGGATAAAAGCGTCTGCTAAATGCTTAAATGTAAATGTTTATTTACTGTTTAACCATTGTTTACTGTTGATTGCTTTGTTGCTATGCCAGAGCATGGACAGACGGGTCCTGGTGGGCTCGTGTCGGGCCAGTTTTGGACATAAATCCAGAAATGATTGTCCGGTTTTGGTCAATTGACATGGTGATTTCAGAAAATGAAAAGTCATTGACCTAGTGTTTCTGTGAGAGAGAGAATCTGTGTCTCTCACATGACAACCAAAATATTTTTAGCGATTTGTATGCAAGTGCCGAGGCGTCTTAATAAATGCAGCCAAGCATGTTTTTGTTTTTCAAAACAGTGAAGAGTGAAAACATCGAGGGAGTTGGTGGCGAATTTCAAAAAGTTCACCTCACAGTTGCAGCTGCAGTTTGTGAGCATGTGGCCGGACTGTCTCTCTTGTTGATAGTGCCACTGCAAACAGGCTTCACTCACCTCTGTGACTGTCCAGAGGGGTCATTTCCACTTCCCCTTTTTCTCTCAAAGTCTGTTTCACCTCCTCTCTCCTCAGCTGTCATTCTTTCCTCTGCTTTTTGTCTTGTTTTCCTGCCTCCTGTCCTCCCATTGCTCCAGCGTAATCTTCCCCCGGAAACCACTCCAGGACTCCTTTGTAGAAGCAGCACAGTACATGAATTTTACAGCGGTTTCACACAGCCTTTTGTCAATACTCCCACTGACCATGGCAGGTTCACTCTTCCCATAGAGCCCAACACACACACACACACACACAACCCAGCATGACCCCAGAAGTCCATGGGAGCACAAACACGAAGACTCACAAAAATCCACAATTCTCTTCTCGGAATCATGCAGCATATTCAGAACACAGATGAAATGCCTCAGATCAAAGACGTTCTGATGCTTGCCTGATGTTTTATTGATCATAAACTATGTTTTCAAGAGTCTTTTTTGAAGGGCGCGAATATTAGCTGCAAAAATTATCTACTTCTGGCGGAGTGAGCATTCCTTTTGCTCTCAGCGGCAGCAGCGGGCCTGATGGAGGAGATGGTGCTCCTAATGTGACATATTAAAAGAAAAATCTACCCCCACACATGTCACACTTATGACTTTGGACAGTTCTCGCTACGGTTTTTGGGCATAAACAAGTCTCCTTCAAAGGAGGGGAACAAGAAAGGCGAGATGCTGAAAGACTCAATGAGCAAATCTAAGAGCACTTTCCCTCCCTGTGAATAACTGTGAGCACTTACACGCGGCGACAGCGCCCTGCATGATTAAAGATACAAGCCCATTTTCTGCTTAGCAACCGCTAACACTTCCATAAAGTTGAATTAGACATAAAAACTTAAGTAAATATTAAATGCAGGCATCATCCGTGCTCATTTCTACATGTTTGACATTACCGCGCGCACACGTGATTTGTGCTTCCTGTAGGTATTTACCTCAAAAGCAGCAAACAAATAAGTCGCGTCTGGAGGGAGGAGCTGTTGGTCTGCTCTGATGATGAAAAAACCTGGTACATGGTGGAAATGCAGCCCGGGGTTCCAGAAGAGTCTCCCAGTGTGACCTTGCACATCAACACGTAACCTGAGTGCAGTCTGTCTTTCCTGGACATCTTGTTGCTGTCTGTTTCCCCTTTTTTGTCTGCCAATTATATCGCTGCAAAGAAAAGTTAAGTTGGAAAGTTTCTCAGAGGAGGAAGAGGACAGACATGGAGGATGTACAACGCTGTACTGTAAGGTTAATGTGGCGGACCTAGAAACTGTAACAAGGTCAGATACTTTCCACGCCAGCTATTATTTATCGTCCTCTCTTCTTTCTCTCATATTGGTACATGCTGTGGTCCAGCTGAGGGACAGAAGTTGTGAGAGAATTCACAATGTGAGGCTGATCATTTGAGAGCAGAATACTGTTTATTTTCTGTCTTTTTTTAGTCTCTGGTGACATGGAGTTGTTGACGCACCAGTCTAACAGTATTGTGGTGACGTCAGATGCCAGACGTGACAGTCAGGACTTCTTTATCTAACAACTGGGACAAAGTTAGGTCAATTCCCCCAATCAAGCATAAATAATCTTTTCAAATAATATTGACTTTTTCCACTCTCAATTTTGAACAAGAATTTTCCCAAACCGTAATCAAATCAATCAACGTTTTTACCTCTGTTTTAAATTAGAAGACATTAGAAGAGACAATGAAGTTTTAGCCGCCTTCTTGAAACTGGATTACTCTTCAATCTTCAAACGCGCACCAATCTCCTTGACAGCGAGTCTCGTGTTTGAGTAAGCGCGTCTTCTTTCTGAAGTAATCTGTCCGTATCAAATACGTCCTGCAGTCAAAACGACAGGCTCCCGTGTCAACACGCACCTAATGTGATTCTCCTGACTCTGCAGGTACGAGCAGCGGAGGGTAATGCACTGATTCCACGAGGTCGGAACACTTTGCTCGTTCTTTGCTCGTTTTCTCACTCTCTTGTCGTGCCTCCCTCTGTTTTCCCACATTTATCGACCATTTTAGAGGATTCCACGGCTGATATTTATGAGCATAAATTACTCTCCAATATCCTATCTCTGCCTGTCATTTTCTGTCATTTCGCCCCGCCCCCACCCCCTTTCTCCTTTTTCTCTATATTGCACCTGTCTCTCAAACGCTTTAGTTATCTCCGGAGTCCTCTTTATCCCCCCCATCCCCCCATCCCCACTGCCACTGCTCTCTCTCTCTGTACCTTTCCTCAGCCCCTTTCTTTTCCTTTTTTCTTTCCATGCCTGTCTTCTCCTGACAGAGGTGGCTCTCAATCTCTCAATCTCTGCAGAGTTACTTTATCATGAAGCAGTCTGCAGCATGGGGCGGGGTTCTGATTTCTGTTACATAGTCAAATTGCACACACGGATAAGATGACACCGCAGTCGAGCCCCATCCCATTTGCAGAGGCCGCCACTGTCTCATCAGCTGGTGCACCTTTTCCTGAAAGACAGAGTGAGATTGCTGTACACACACAGCCCAGCACTACATCCCAAAGCTATTAGTTCCTGACAGCATCCTCCATTCAGGCCTGTCTGCCTTCCCTCCCCACACACACACACACACACAACTCGTGGGACTCGCCTCTCTGCACGCCACGCCGCACCCCTTTAATAGCTTTCCACGCTGCAATCCAGCCGCCCGCCCGCCGAGTCAATTGAGTGTATTATATTTGTAATTGGAGGCTATTGATTGACAGACTGCGAGTGCTCACAGGACAAAAAAAAACCGTGGGAGCCTCCATCTATGTGCACAAAAAAAGCACAAGCACAAAGGATTTCACTCTCTCTCTCTTTTTTAGGAGCAGGAATCAACAGGCTTGCATGACACAGTAGGCGTTTCCCACACTCACACACAGATGCTGACACTTGCCGAAAACGAGGCTCGTGAAACACCCGCGGTCCTTGGTACAAGGTCGTTCCCTGCGAGACACACAAGGGGGGGCGTGTTCCAGCAGACAATGCTGTATCAGAAGAAGATCTCCCAGCACCCGATCCAGTCCAACTTTAATTATAAAGCACTTTAAATACAACACAGAAAGTGCTGTACGCAGACATGAAAGATAAACATGTAAAAAAATAAACACAGAACTACACATGTGATTTCTAAGAGACTCAGGCCTATTGAGTGCCAACCAGGTCATCTTAAAATAATATTAATATTTTCACTTGTTGGTGATGTGGAGGAATTCAGCTTTTAGTTGTGCAACTGTTTTTTTTTTTACAGTCAAGGCAAAGGATCGCAACTTCCGGTCACTGTCAATAAATTGTGCCGTGACGCCCAGGTAGCTTTTGTTTTGACGATGGTTCTTAAAAGGAAACCTTCCGCCCCAACAATCCCTCACCTCTCTCCATCATCAGCTACTGTCTCAGTCTCTCCTACAGTATCTGACTGACTGCAGGCAAGTGACAGATGATCGGAGGTCAGCGCACACCAGAAGTAAACAAGCAATTAACGCATTAACTTTGACAGGCCTAGTAAAAAAACAATAAAAGACAGTAAAACAATAAGAAAAAAGTCAAAATCTGCTAACAGCGACTGATCTGCCAGCGTCAGGGAGCGTATGGCTGAAGCGGCTCGGACAGATACTGTGGGATGAGACCATGAAGACATTTAAACACAATTAAAAGAACTGGGAGCCAGTGAAGCTAAAGCTGGAGTAATGTGTTCTGTACCTGCTGTACCTGCAGTCACTGCTGTCCTCAGAAGACGAGCCACGCAAACCTGTGTGTGTGTGTGTGTGTGTGCGTGTTTATTTGTGTACTGTCGTTGCCAATTTTCAAAGAAGGCCTCATAAAAGTGTCATAACTGTACGTTAAACAACTCTGACATGTCGTCTTTCGCTCCCCTCCCCCCGCTCACATCTCCCTCCTTCCTTCCCCACACTTAATCAAGATCCATCGCTCCCAGGAGTCTTGCTGTCGGGGTGTGTGTGTGTGTGCGTGTGTGTGTGTGTATATTTGTTGAAATTTCAGTATAAATTAGTGCCTGTCACATCATTAATACATCACCCTTAAATATGTGCTCTCTCTTCATCAACACAATGCTGCTTTTTCTCTCATTTCTTTCACAAGGTCAGGCGCAGCTGGAGGTCATGCAGATAGATGACGAGGAAATATGGCTGATGTGAAACTGCAAGTAAAGTGTCTTGGATATACAGTACATATATATGTATATATATACATATGTATATACATATACATATGTATATATATATATATATATCTTTCTAGCCTTATCCAGGCGCCTGTTGTGCCCATTAAGTTACTTGTCGTGTCGTGACCACGTTCATCGCGTAAAATTCAAGATTTCAGCCAAACGTTATTACACTGATAATGTGCTCATCCGTGAGTCAACAATAGCTTCATTTTGTTTCAGGAAAATACACTTCCTGTAAAACATAATGTAATGTAATTGTGTGGGAACATAATATTTAGACAAATGAATCTTTACTCAACTGGTTGGTTATTTATCAATACGCTGGACATGAAGCTATGTATATGTATGTATATATATACATCTATATGTATATATATATATATATATATATATATATATATATATATATATACATATATATATATATATACATATATATATATATATATATATATATATAGATATATATTTCAAGGTCATTCCTCAAGAGAGAGGATCAGAAAAGCAATGTAAGCAGATATTACTGTACAGGATTAGATGTATTCCTTGAAGCAGATAATCTTAAAAACAATTAATTACCAAAGAGTAAATCAGATGAGGACTGGAGTGAGTAATATTTGTGTCACTTTGGCCACAATGGGGAAACTTGATAAATACACTAAATACAGCATGTTCTACAGATTGACCAGCAATAATGAATCTGCTCTGATGTGATTTTTAGGGTTGCCAACTGCCGACGGGGGAATGAATAAATAAAATCCCAGTTATACTGTGTTCATGTTGCACTTTACCACACATCGCACCCCGCCTCTCGTAGTACGTAACTTTATATCAACCAAATATGAGTTTAAAATACCGAGCAGTATCCTCCTGTGGCCGTTTCACCTTTACATCTCCCCACGTCTCTGTTGCTATGATACACAGGACTCCCGTTGAATCGGGCGACCAATTAAAAGTGGCCATTTTCTGTTGATGGTAACGAATGACCTTGACAGAATGTCCTTGACAGATAGAGAAGGAGGGAGGAGCGGGAGGATTTTCCCCTCATTCAAATCATATCAGTGGACGACTATGTAATTTCCCTGCCATGGTTTTGCACTGACTTAATCATCAAAAATAAAAAAACAAAGTGCATTCTGTATCCGGTCAATATGGAACAAATCCTTATTTGACAGAAGCCTATGTTTTACAGCCTGTTAAGCATCAGCACTCGAGTAAATCATGAGTAATTTGCATGTGTGTTCCCCCACCAGTCATTTCCAGCCAGTTCTCTTCATGTATATTCACGACGGCGACCTGAGGTCACAATCCAACGGGCGACAGACTAACGCCAAGAAAAGCAGCACAGAAGAAAAAGCAGTTTAGGTAAGTACGAGGAAGGTGATTGCTGCAAACTGTCATCACAGTAACAGGGTCAGGGAGAGGTCAAGGGTGAGGTGCACAGGCTTTTTGCACATCTTTTAGTGGTGGAGCTAAATTAGCCAGGGGCCCCCACAGAGAAAGCCACAGGGTCACTCTGGCCTCAATTGATCCAACCCCATCTCTTTGGGCTGACAACTCACCAGAAATTGCCTGTGTTAGTAATTCAGCCTTGGGGAGAAGGTTGTTAGTTAGCTGCCCCAGGTGAAAAAACAGCAAGAGCACAGCAAGAGTGGAGACTCAGGTGCTTTTTCTTATTTTTTAACAAAAGTGGAGCCATGAAAACAGCTTGTTGGAAGATTGGCATTCAATTCAGTTCTGTGCTTTCAATTAAGCAATGAATAAGAGAATATGTCACGTACACAAGGTTATGTTCAGACTTAAGTGACTCAAATCTAATATCAAATCTTATTTGTGCCGCGTTAATATTATTTTCTAGATCAGATGCATCCGCTTTTGGACGTTTGACTCGGCGCACATTGGCCTAAAATGGTTTTCTGGTATGAATGCAGCCGAGGTTGCGTCTGTGCATGTTCCACATATACCAAGCATCGTGTTTTGGAAGCACTTTGCCACATCTCGGAGTTTAGACTAAATCTGGTTGATAAAAAGCGGGAGTGTCGGTTCGCAGAACACGTAGATTTTGCCTGCCAAGCTAAGTTGTGCTATTAAAAAGACACGTGCCAGTCTGGTGGTTGCTCCTACTGCTAATATATCAGAAAAGACTACATGTGATGGAAAATTGTGGAAGTTATTTGCAGATCATTAAGACTGTATAATCACAATAATAGGGTGAGAGACTTCCTGACCAGGTGAATCTCCAGGGGGGCTGGGAATGGTGGTGGTGCACAGGGCATTTGTGTCCAGGGAGAGGTGCCCCTTGTCTTGGCGTGAGGATAGAGCTCCCTGAAGAATGATGGAGCTCCAGGGAAGGAGGGGGTGCATGGGGCACTTGTGTCCGACAGAGGAGTGCCTTGCTCGGGCACAGGAGAGGGCAGCTCCCTGGAGTTCCAGGGGAGGGGATTCCTTAAATGCATCATACCTAAATTTCCATCTATTGTATGTGCTATGTTAAAATGAACAATCTCCACTTACTTTAGCAAAAACAGCAAAAACACATATTCATAATTATTTTTTCTTCAACTGTGGAAAAATAAAATCCAGTCACAGAATACAGACGAGAAATAAAATCCAATAAAAGAAAACAAAAGAAGAGAGGAAATATTGCCAGTCAAGTAAGTAAAAACTGTTCCAGTCACTATTTATTGGATAGATAAAATCTATCTGATAAAAAATCTGATAAAGTATGAATAAGCTATCCAATAAAAGCGTACAGCATATCGCTCATGTGTTCCAATATGTATTATGTTCCATCTCTTTCTTAAAGATGCTTCACTTGAGCCTTGACAACTGTTTCACTCTGATTATTTCCATAAACTGTAGCAGCTTTTCTTTGTTAATTACTTTATCTCGGCACTATAAGCCTGCCCAGTGCACATCCTCTGCAGCCAAGCCTGACAACAGACTTTTCTCTGAGAATGGCATACTGAGAGAACATTGTTGGCTGGATCATTGCAGTCTGCCTGTGCCTTTCTTTTCTTCCTCCGTGCAATTTCTCTCTGTCAACACTGCAAAGGTTTTCCTCTCCAACCAGGTGGTGATTTTCTCCCATGTTAATCAAAAATTCTCTCTTGTTTTCTCCCTCCCACACCCCCGTGCCACGAGTGCGTTACTCAGCAAACATCTTGATAACGCCTGCTCTGAGAGTGAAGAACCTCGTCAACGACGATTGACGTAAATGTCAAGATGTTATTTCCTGTTAATCATCGAGGGACTATACCTTCTAAAGCGGCAGCGACATACAGAACATGCGCATGCTCTCAATGTCACACACACTGTGACGTGAGACTGAAGTGTTGTATTTTCTAGTTAGTTAAGGCAGCGCGACCTGAGGGGGTGTTCTGCCATTTTAGTTCAATTAAATATATTGACGATAAGATGAATCATTCATGTATTCCAGGTGCAAAAGACACAGTGACGATGCTGCTCTCTTAACTTTCTCCTCTTGTGCCAACGGCAGCTCAGTGGTTTAAAGCCCACATAGACCGGAAGCTCCAATTAACGCTGCGTTTGTGTGTGTATCTGCGTCATGACCTCGTTTATGAAACCCTAAAGTTTCAGAGTAAACAGTTCAGCCACTGCTGAGAAAATAGTGTTGTATTGTTTTCCTGGGCTCTGCGAAGCAGATCGGCACTTCCTTAATTTGATGTCGTCATCAGAAATCCTCACCACCGTAGCGCCTCCTGGTGCGGGCACTAGTCCGGGCACATCATATAACATATATGTCTAACATATATGTGTGAAATAAGCATTCTATGTCGCCTTTAAATATTAACACCTTTTTTAAATCAATACTACTATTTTAATATTTTTAGTTTTTTTGCCTCAGTTTTCACCAAACTGAAATGGTTACATATGTTATTCTTGATTTCAAGTTTTTGGCTGACAGATTTCATAGTTAATTAATGTTTTTTTTTTAATTTGTCAATAAGTCATATTCTCATAAAAAAATGCAGTCTTGTATAACGTACATTACATTACATTACATGTCATTTAGCAGACGCTTTTATCCAAAGCGACTTACAAAAGTGCATTTAAACATTTGGGTACAAATAAGAGCTAGAAGTAAGTAAGAGCTTCAAGTAGAACAAACTATGAAGTGCTAGTCATAAGTGCAAAGTTTTTTGGGTTTTTTTTGTCGTCTTAGTCGAGGTAGAGTCGGAAGAGATGTGTTTTTAGTCGGCGTCGGAAGATGTGGAGGCTTTCCGCTGTCCGGATGTCGATGGGGAGATCGTTCCACCATTTGGGAGCGAGTTCTGCGAGTGCCTCTGCGATCCTCTCAGTGAGGGGGCAGCGAGCCGGTTTGTCGATGCAGAGCGGAGTGGGCGGGCTGGGGTGTAGGTTTTGATCATGTCCTGGATGTAGGCTGGACCGGATCCGTTTGTAGCACTGTCACGTTTGTAGCACTGTCACGTACAGTACGTGATGTTACCAGAAAATAACTTTGGTAGAAGTTGAAGTCACTTTTTTATAGTATTACTTAAGTAAAGGTCTTAAAGTTTATGATTTACTGTACTTAAGTATCAAAAGTAATATCCTGATATAAAACTTTTATTATCTATTATTAAATAAAAGGGGGGGAGGGGTTAGGATTGAGTCATGGCAGATCAGTGGTAGGGTGAATTGTCTTTCAACTGGAAGGTTGTGGGTTCAATTCCCAGCTCTGTCAGTCTATGTGTCCTTAAGCAAGACGCCCAACCCCATGTTGCAGCACGTGAATGGGTGAAAAGTGTAGAGTAAAGCAGCTGATCAAGACTAGAAAAGCTCTATATAAATACAGACCATAATACCAACTCTTCTTCTGATTTTATTTGGTAGTAACAAGTAACAAAGATGGTACGAGGAAATGTGATGGCGGAAAGGTGAAAGTTGCTATAAATATAAATAATAAAGTACAGATACATGAATTTACTTTGTTACTGTAGTTAAGTACAAAATTCATGTATCTGTACTTGATCAGATACTTTGCTGTAACTTTACATTACAGCAAAGTACAAATACTTTGCACCAACAGCTGATAAGGCACGTCACCACCGAACATCAGGTGACAGTTGTGAGGAAGACAGAAGATACACTCACATGCTAAATGAATGAATGAAATTGCCATGTATCCAGTGAATGGTGGAAAAACAGGGGTCAGACATCAACATTTTTCCCTGAAAGTTGTTGTGGTTTAATGAGACGACGGCTGCTCTTTGAAAAGCTCCCCAGCATCTGTCCCGGCTTTGATCTGCTTCAGGCCGTCAGCAGGAGTGATCATGCGTTTCATCGTGGGTGGTGGGTGGGGGATGGTTATAGGATCGCTCACCGCGTAATATTGCAACCTTTTCTGTGAACTCACATGGAGAGGGAAAGAACCTGAAGTGTCTCGGTTTCCCCTCTTCTCGCTGTTCACCACTCAACGGCTTAAGGACCGCATTACTCGAACCACTCGAGTACACTTACAGTTGACTTATTAAGCCACCTAATGCACACTGTACACACATATTGTCGTTTCCAACTGGTTTTTGAACCTTTTTTTAATGAAGCAGAGGCGGTATGAAAATAAGATTATATTCAGCCAGTACATGAGCACTCTGGGGAGAATCAAATCCCCCAACTTGAATCGCGTCTTATCCATTAAACACGAAATAGTCTCTCCAGAACTTTGCCTTGAGCCGCGGGGATGTAAAGTATAGTCGAGGGGTTAAGTTAGAAAAAGGTTTCCTGACACCGACTTATCCCACATGATCTTTAGCTGTGTCCTTTTGAATTCATCTGGGATAAACTAGACTACACCCAGACTCTCATTGCTATTCTGGATCCAGACTTGACATTTTCTCCCGACCACGTCTGATCCAGCTGGTCTGTCAGAGCAACCGCTTTAATATCCCTGTTAAATGTGTTGAAATAAAACATCCCTAAGAAATATCTGAGTGCATTTTTTTCCTTAAAAAAATGCACTCTTTTATGTTTAAAAATGCCTCATAACCTATATGATAACCTTTTAATCTATATTTGACAGTTTGCGCTGCCGTGCTCGTCCAAATCAGCGCACTGGGGTTTGAATTAAAAATGTTTGAGCAGCGGTTTCAAAGAGCGCGTTGCTTCATACATCATAGAGCGCTGATGTGTCTTTGACTTGGTGTTTTTGCGATGACAAGAATGCCAGCGGATGTGCAACAATCTGGACGATGTCGACGAGACGGGAAAGGTCAGGACGAAAGGTTTTCTCATCCAAACCGCGGATCTTAGAGCACGAAACATAAAAACAACAATATTATTTATTGATTCCACGTGTATTGATTGAGACAAGCATGGTAACTTTTGAGCAGATGTGTCTTAATAGTTTAGCATTGGTATCAATATAATCTAGCTCACATAGGACTGCTGAAAAATCCTAGTTCATACTTCAGCATGGAGGAGAATGCATACAAAATTGTATTATTTAACTTAAAAGAGGCCACTGACTTAGCCTGTCATATCTCCATCAAGGCTGTTCTTTAAAATGCATTTATTATTTAAAAAAACATAAAACATGTCCCTGCCTGTTTCTCTCAAAGTGTGAGCAGGGCTGTAAAAGCTATGATTCAGGCTCACACAGAGCTTTGTAGGCAATTAGAAAAACTTTACACTCTTATTCTTAAATGTACTGGAAACCATGATAAAGACATTACAGCACCAGTGTCATGCTCTCAACTGCTTTGCTGTATTATGGTAGCACTCAAGAATAAATCATGTGACATATAGCAATAATTATAATAACAACTTGTACCAATAATCTTGAACCTAGCAAAAGAGCAGCAGGATTTGTTACTTTATTTTACATCAAACATCCTTGTGAATTAATAGGTCAGCAATAGGCAAACTAGACCAAATGGAATGTCTTTTAATTTAATAAAAGACTTTGATTAAATGATGCATGTTTTTAGATGGGCCGAGAATAGAGCCTAGTGGAACATCACTGTTACAATCTGGTTTAGAAACGCTACAATTCTATCAACGTTTTTAGAGGATAAAGAGTTTTTCATGCAATTTATTACACAAACAGAGGCTGAATACACTATATGCCAGGATTACATATATGCAAACACACTACTAAATTATTTGCCAAACAAATTATGCCACACTGCACAAAAGCAAGACTGGAAAATATGAAATGTAAAATCCATTAAAGACGAGATAATAGCAACACAAATACTTTTCTGGTGTAACACATGACAATGTCTAACAGCAGAAAAGTAAGTTCAAAACAAAACATTCAGAGAAGCAAACTTAATCTAATTTATTTTTTTTACTAATTTACTTTCCCAAAGTGTGCCATGTAATCAGTCTGGCCGATTACTGCCAAATCAAAAATGAGGGGTGAATTGATGTCTGATGTGCAAGCGTTTGTTTTCATGTTGCTGCATCGACATCGGGGATGCACTGTTCATTTCAGAGCGGCGAGGGTGACTTTGACGGCACACCAGAGAACTCTCAGAAGAAGCAGACGTGAACTGAGAGAATGTGATAGTGGTAAAAGGAAGAAAAGCCTCGAGAGGCGGCAGAGGAATGAAATGCAGACAGGAAAATCTTTGAATAGCAACAAAAAAAAACTATGGAGGTGTAAATATAAAAAGCTATCCTCTGAGTCTCTTCATGCAATTGTCCTTGTCATAGTCTGCAAAGCTTTGCTTGCTTGTCACAAAAACAAGGTTAGCTGTTTTCAAGGCTTCGTGGCCCCCTTTCTGTGGCAGATATAAAATGTTTTATTAAAACCTGTCTGTTAGGAGAATGTCATGTCTTGCTGCGAAAAGTGGAACTAAAGAGAGATGAAATATAGCTCCGGAGGCTGACAAGCCATGAGTGAAGAGAAGTGCCAGCGCTGAAATTAATTCTAAACAACAGCTTTCCCACCGAATGGAACTGCGTCCATCATACAGATCTGTCACCTTGATATTCTTCACAATGAGTGCACCCTCCTGCGTTTCCCAGTGAGGTTCTGTTGGGGGCGTAGATACGATCTGCCAGTCTGTTTATAAAACAAAGTGACCCAGTTCCACGGGAAAAACAGCAGAAGATGTCGGCGAGAGATGTGATCTGATAGTGGAAATTGGAAATGTGGGAGATGAAAATGTGTTAAAACCTCATCTGTCAAATGTCAGCGCCTGTGCAAAGGCTTTGGGTTTACAGTAGTGTCCCGTTTGTAGCGACATGTGACTTGTTGCTGTACGGCCTAAGGTTTCCTGATGTAGTTAATGCTTGTGATATATGAATTCAAAGCCGCAGTAAGGAAACCTCTATCACCCCCTGTTGATTTCTAAGTAATTACCAAAATAGTCTGCCGTCTCTAAGACTGCGTGGTGTATGACCTAGTTTTCTCTCCCCCACAAAAAACAGCAGTCAGGTCTTGTTCTGATGTTGTTTATACGCTGCTTTGGTGAGTTTTCTGTTGTAAATCTGTCTCATATGTGACATCACTTGTCCAGGCTGCATCCAGGAAACTTCATTCTCACATTTTGTGATCACTGCTTGTGTGGAGCTGTCTTGCTTTACTGGCGCGGTGTGCTTCTGCCGCCTTCAGTCGTGACGCACAAAGCATCGCTTTGTTTGAAACAGAGAAACAAGACGCAACGGGTTTGAATGCAACAGACATTCGCTTATATTTAAAAGGAGGCCTTAAAATTCGTGCTTCTGAATCAGAGTTAAAGATTTGTCACTTGGTGTCCCAGTTTCCGTATGCACCAGATGTTTGGGATGTGACGCAGTAGGGAACGAGAGAGAGAACATGATCAAACTGCGAAACTGTTAATTATTCCTGTACAAGAACTTTTTCTGAGGGAAATAATCCATCTGTCAAGGAATAAAAGTTTGCCTCCAAAAAGTTGCAGCACGCTTATGTAAGACAATATTTAACATTTCAAAGTATCCATAACTGTAATAATTGCCATCTCGGGCCTCCTTTGGGGCCAAAAAGAACTCGCACAGGCATATGGATGTGGAGGCCTTTCCTGTGTGCACACCCACCAAACCATCCACTGACATGCTGAAGAAATTCTCCAGAGAGAAGCTGCAGAGTGCAACGGAGTCTGCTGGAGCCAAGGCACTGTCTGTTTAGCCAGACGGAGCAGGAAGCTCAGAGTTACTCCAGCAGAGTCAACCTTGTTATGTAGGGGCCAAAAAAAAAGTAAGATCCACTGCACAGCAGAGGCGGCGGTGGCGGCGGCGGCGGCGGCAGCAGGCGGGCAGCATCTAGTTATCCCCCTGAGGACTGGCATGGAAAGGGGACACACGGCACACCACACAAGCCTCATCTCTATCGCTGGGTCACTATATCAGGGGGGCTAATGTAACCCAGGCAGACAGCCCAGGGATGGCAGGGAACCAGCGAGCGAGATTTATGCCCCAGAATTGGTACTCCTGGTGGGGCCGAATTGGCTGAGCACAATCACGAGGGCTGTCAAACACACACAATAACACGGCGCTGTAGGAGAAGATAAAACAAGGTTTGTGGAGTGAAATTAGGATATTATGCCGTATTTAATCACCGAGATCCAGAGGCTAAGCCTGTCATGTAATTAGATTGTCTCTCATTCTTACCCTGCTTTGTTTCATGGTTTTGTTGCTCAGTGAAACACACACACACACGCAGACGCACCACCATCACGACCACCATACCATTCCGGGGCTGCGCATTAATGAGAAGCCCACTCTCCGTTGGCATGAGCGCTGCCCTCACACATTAATGGGGACCTCTGTTTCTTGGGTTGCGCACGGAGGGGCAGTGCCCCGCGTGCTGTGTGACGTGGCAGGCGTGACTGCTGAAATGTCACATGGATCACAGCGGGGACGCACAGAGACACGGAGGGACGGGAGGAGATCTAGGGTAATAAGACGAGGGGGGTGGCAGAAGGTGAGAAGATATAGAAGGGGGGAGCCGTCAGGGTTTCGTACGGGGCGGAGGCAAAGATGGGGGTCACACGGCGGGATTACACAGATATGAAAGGGTGAGGTAGTTTCCGGGCGGAGATGCCCAAAGGGCAGGATGGATTAGAGGGTGAGCAGGGTTGGTATTTAATGTGCAGAGAGATGGCAAACAGGTGGAAGCCACGGAGGAAAGGTGGCGCCTTTAATATGCATGCACACTAATTGGCAGCGGATAAATCAATAACTTATTATATTAGCATAATCTGGGCGTGAGGGTTTATCTCGATGTGATAAAACACTGGTGTTAAACCACCTTGTCTATCTGTAAAGGATGAGCCTCATTGAGGCAATAAAATCTGGAGAAGCAGCATCATTTCCCTCGTGGGATACAGCAGCATTCTTTTACTGTGAGAGGTAAGCGAGGGAGGCGTGAAGGCATTTCCTTGGCTGTCTCTTTTCTCCGTGTGTTTATGTGTGGTGCAGTGGCCTCTGCAGTCATCTGATTTACCGAAATAGGCCCTTTAAGCTTTTGGGTGGGCTCCTCCATCTCTTCCCCCATAGAAATGACCGTCTATTTCCATTAAAATGCTGGTTAAGTAGCAATGGATGTTCCAGGAAATTGGCTCCAACGACGATCCATCTAAGTCCGGTCCCACAGAGACGAGGCGCGTGTACAAATGGAACAGGCTCACAAGTGTTCATCATTATGTCATTGAAACGGTTCCGCCCGGGAAAATATGCATGCTGAAAGGAAAATGAGACAACATATGGAGTTCTGGAAGCTTGTGTTGTGCACTCCTGTCACGCAAAACAGTCAAAATGATGCCATTTTGGCAAGAAGTTGAACCGTTCAAGTCCATTTTATTGCAATTTCTAAGCATTCTCCAGGGTAGGATGATGGGAAGTTTAACCAAGAATCCATGCTCGTGAAAATCATTACAGGGGCGGAAGGTCAGATATATTCAGACTGTCAACTTCTGCGTTACATTGCGATCCGATCTCTCTGGATTCAACTCACGCGGTGAACTCTGTCGGCTTGAAACTGGCACTGGTGCTGTTCATTTTTGCAGAAGCAAACATGTGACACCCGGAGCTCTATACACAACTGATTTAAACTTTTCTACACTTTTAGACATTGACAATAATTACAGAATGAACTCATTATCACATATTTATGGTTGCATGTACAAATGTTATCATGTTCTTTGTTTTTCTTTGTTTATCAGTGAGTCTTGTTTGGCAAATATGATGCGCATCCTTGCGATATTAGGTCAGTGTGATAATGTCGTATCCTTGAAATTCAGCCATTCAAGCTTTTCCTTCCTTGTCTTTGAAAAGACACCCGGGATTTCTCAGGGGCTTGCTGTTCTTGTCTTGTCTTGGCTTCTGCGTGTGTCTCTCAGTGATGTTCACAGATACTGCTGTAGTGTGTGCATTTGAGTGAGCGAGTATACGGGCAGCCTACATCCAGGTGTTTTCATTTTAAATACGAATGATTTCTGTCCAGAAAAGCCTTTCAGTTCCATATCTTAAGGGGACATGGAACGTGCCACGCCGTGCCGTGCCAGAGCGAGTCAAGTCGAGTCGTGCCGGCACCATGTAGAGGAAAAGCAGCATACGACATGACTTGCGGTTTATACCAGGATTAGGCATTCACTCGTTAAGGATAAGTTGCAGTATACATTTTTGATTTGGCTTTACTTGCTGACTGTAAGTCAGTGCAGAGTCCTAACAAGAATAGCTGTGACTCGTATGTGTGTGTGAACCCACTCAGACCAAGAACATAGACATGCTAAATGAACATAACCTGGGTTTGGGAAGCAGCAGCTGCAGCAACAACAGCAGCAGCAGCAGTTGTGCTCTATCACCTAACTGCTACACTCCTCCTGAGACTAACTAGAGGTGAGACCTTTTCCTGTGCTGGATTATCCAGGCCACAGTTATGCAGTGTGGGGCTGACAGTCTCACTAACACTGCTACAGCACTGGCAGGAAACTGGAGAGAGCACACACACATGCACACAAAAGTCAGGGTAAAAAGTTTATCTCAACTTTCCTTGTTAAGGATTATGATGGTTCTGTGTCTCATCCCTCATTTACTCTCTGTTTCCCCTCTCTCCGCTACACTCAGGAGGGGGAGGAGGGTGGATGTAGCTCAAAGGCAGGCACGGTGGATAGTAAATTTAGTTTAAGTCTCCGCGGAGTGAAGAGACAGAGTATTTTTCTAATGCCTTGCTACCTTCTCTGTGCACAAAAGCATGCTAAGTCAGCAGTTTCATAAAAGCTTTCCTGCAGACATCAATGACGCTCTCCTGGAATAAAAACACTTCAGCATTGAGGCACCCTCACAGACGGGCCTCGAGTATTAACAAGCCATAGAAATAAAAAGAAACAAGGTTTCCCCCCCAGAAGAAAGAATAACAGCATATTCTACTCAGGTAATGTCTGTGCTGCTTTTAAGGTAGAAGCTGGCTTCAGGCTTCAAAGTCCATTATACATATGGTATATTATACATCCGAGCTTCGGTCAAGCAGCACGGGAATTGATTTTTAAATTTTAAGGATGTTCGTGATGTTGCCAAAAAAGTGAGAATACTGAACTGAATGAAAATGCTATTAAAAGGAAATGCAATACATGAGAAGTTCCCTATCTAAATTTAATGGGGCAGCAAAGGAAAGAGAGGAAGAAAGGAAGAAAAAAAAAAGCAGAATCTCTTTTTTACAGCGTATGACTTCGGTGAAGTTCGGGGAACAAGCAGACACAGACAAATTATCTGCTGCAAAGTGGGAGAAAAGCAATTGAAGGGAGAAGTGAATGGGAACACGGAGAACATGTGACTTCACTTACTTAAGGGGAACACATTGTCCCCTATGATACTTTATTTGAAGTTTTCCTCTTCCGTTATGTCTCCACGTCGATCTCTTTTATGCTACTACTGCATCTCATATGCAGCCTAACTCACATTAACAGTGTTAACTGGTTCATAGATGGATAGATTTGATCCACATGGAATTTCCTATGGTCCATTTCTCCTGAAGTGTGCATGCACTTACTTTTACCACGTGATGGCCGTTGTCTTTACCTACAGTTGTAGCTCAAGTGTGCCATTCTACTGCCCTCTTCTCTGTATATGAATGCTATCGACTTATTGCCTCTGCTCCACTAAAAAAGGGCCAAGGCGCTACACACTACAGGATTTGTTAACCCTGCACGATTCACAGCTGGTAAGAGTCTGCTCACGTCAGCATGAGTCGGGGACAGTCGGCATGGCTCAGTGTGAGGGGTAACAGACCCGACCTCAGTCGCAGTCAGTCGAACATGTTTGAAAAGTGAGACAGAGGAGGTGGGACCAGAGCCGGATTAACGCAAAGGCAAACTAGGATTTACCTTCCTCGTCCGATTTACGCTCCTCGTCCTGATGACGCGACGCTGTCAGGGCGTTCTGAGGACAGTCTGCTCCGATCGACAGTCGTTTCGGGTTCGCTGTAAACCACCTTCGCCCCGAGCCCTTCCAAGCCGATCTAGAATCGGTCGCGGCGCACCACCGGCGGAAGAAAATTTCATGTCAAACTTATGTGTGACACTGTTGTATGATGAATTCATGGAAAAAACTGTTGAAAAGTTCAAATATGGAGATTAAAGGTTTCTGCCCAACAGTAATCTCCAATACTTATTGACCTAAATGGATTTGTTAAAAGACTATACTTTTAAAACCTAAAACTGACTAAAACTTTTTTTAGTTTTCGTCGACTGAAATTGGACTAAAACTATCACATATAGAAATGACTGAAACCTGACTAAAACTAGTCTAATTATTAGTCTGATAGACTGTTTAATATACAACACATGACTTATTTTGGCATACAAAGAACCAACTCGTAACCAAAGACTACACTATGTAAAATGTGAATTGACTTTTATTAGTAACTTTGGTAAGTTTCAAATTTCAATTCATAAGTAACATCGATGGAGGGGGGCCCAAAAAATACAGTCTGCCTAGTATAGTCCATTTATTTAATCCGGCTCTGGGTGGGACGCAGGACGTCGCGTCAGAAGACAAAGAAGACTGGAAGGAACTATCAAAACTGTCAAGTCTGATGTGTTCAGTAATGTGTGATCCTCAGTCTTTCAGTCGTCTCTAACTTGAACCTCCTCCTCCTCCTCCTCCTCCTCCATCCTTCATGCCAAATGACAAAACATTCAAACTTTCACAAATACAGCTCATGTTATTTAAATTGGCAAAAAAAAAATCACACAACCAGAAACCTTTGGGTTCATTATTGCAGATTTGGCAGCACATTAAAGCCTCGTTCACACGACTGTAGGCATGATTTTCACCACATGACTGCGGTCACCAGAGAGAAGAAGATGGAAAAGGGAAAAAAAAAAGGCAAATAAAGCATCAAATACATGGCAGAGATAGAAACAGACAGACAGCACGGCTACAGTAAAAGCTTTGGAATCAACCTGTAGACATAAAAGTAATCCAGATTAAACGTGTGTTTGTGTCCACGTGTGTTTTCGTAAATCTGTGCTGCTCCTGTTGAAAGATAGTGTCGTGTGTGTGTGATGCTACATGAGAATAAACTCAGATCAGCACAGTTGTGGAGTGTGAATTTCACAGTAATCCTTTCACTTTGTGAGTCATGTAGTGTGAACTGAATGACTATCTGTTGGAGCCATGTCTTGTTTTTATTGGTGAGATTTCCCCCCCCAACCACTAGGGGGGGGTTGCATTTAATTTCTTATATTCTGCCTGAGGCTGACACCTGCCTCAGGGTCATGCTGGGTTATTAGAGGTCATTTTACTCAGGTGTTGCCGTTTTGATTTGTTTAATGGAAAAAATAAGCATTGGACATCGGAAGAAAATAAATAGCTGATATCATTTCAGACACTTAGGAAGAATGTGGTCGTGATTTATAGCGTAAATCAAACAAAAACAACAAAACAATCAGCGCCACAGTACAGGAGTGAGTCACTAAACTATCAATACTTCATCAAGACAGACACAGGAATGTGATGCCAAGCAAATTTAACCTTTAACCTTTAACACCGAGCATATCGCAGATGACACGTTTGCGCACACAAAGCACACTTTGCATCACCACAATTACACAACGGTTTGTGCTATTGGAAGAATTCCAGCGGTTTGTGAGAGCAGAGAAGTTGCACGTCAAAGCGTAAGTATTATGGTAATTTCTCGCACTGTTGCAGGAAGACGGTGAATCAGCGGAAATGCATAGTTTCCATGTTTTGGCCTGTGTAACACGCAGTATCTGGTGTTTATGTACAACTACAGTGTTTTTCTCTAAATAGACTATTCCTTTTTCTTCATTTTAAATTGTTAATACACTATTTTAACATGCAGTAAATTGTAAATAACTGCCAAATTTCCAGAAAGTTATTCTGGAAAAATGGGCAAAAGCTGTTCGGACATTTTGAGGCTTAGGTTTTAAAAGGTTAACGCTAGCATTTTCTTTTTAAAAAGATCAAAAAAATCTTTCCAGCACAGTTTACTACATCTGTAGACAAACATGGTTAATCCCATGTCTGTCCTCTGACAACTATAGACCTTGATAGTACACATTTAAGCAATTTCCCCCCCCTTGCCCCCCCGGGGGATCAATAAAGTATTTCTGATTCTGTGATTCTGATAACGAACCCTTTCTGTAACAATGAGATAAGATCTGTGTGGTCAAAGCCAGCGGCTCGCTGACTGAGTCTGCTCAAAGGTCACGTCACAGCCGCCTCCTCCCCCGCTAACTTTTAAATGAGCTAATTTTGCTAATATTTTAGGAAACCACCTTGGAATAACACCTCATTGCATACTCATTGGGTTGAATCTGTATCAAGGGAAGCACACCATTTGAATTAGTTTAGCATTATTTGACCTTGAAGATACACACACATTTGGGTCCACGCTTCGTCGTATCCATATGGCTGTAAATGATCAAAGATCCTATACTTGACTTTGAGATTTCTCCAGAGGAAAGCAGCTCCACGTTGAGGAAGAATTCACATTAAAAAGTCTCCAGCTGAATCTAATTGCTCCCCAGCTCCTCTCATTTCTTTAAGATGGAGCTCCTGCCACGCTGAGTGTGTGGGTACGTGTGTGAGGAAGTAGGAGGAGGGGGCTGAGGAATATTGGGCCTATGGTATGGTGGATATTACCTACCTTAATAAAAGGCGCTTGCATGCCACAGGCGCGCAGGAGCCGGACCGGGGAATAAAACAGAAAAAAGGAGGGAAGAGTAGAAAATATTCCTCACTTTTAAGATGACTTTGTCTTCTATCTGGAGGATAGACCTGCCGAGCAAAAATAATTAACTAAGAATCTGGTGACAACACTGCACTTTAAAGTGAAATCTTTGATGGTATGATGATTAATTAATTGATTAAGGAACAAAGAGGTGCAGAGATAAGACAGAGACTCACAAAGGAACGACGTTATTTTGTTCCGCCGAGGTGGCGAAAAAAGAGACGATTTTGATCTTGCAGAGTTATAACAAGCTACAGACTGAGTTTAGATAATAAATCCAATAATCTCGCCAAAATGAAACAATACGAGCCCGCGCTTATTGAAGACTCGTGTCGGCGGCGTCTTCGCATGCATCCACTCTGCCATTAATCCAAAAAAAAAACTTCTATGAAACGTTTTTATCTGGCGACGACGAGTCATGTTCAGAGTGCAGATAACGGCTGGAACAGGAGTTTGATCTTGTCTTTCTTTCCTTTAACAACAACCACAAAACGCTCGTGACTCATGGTCAACCTTTAGGTTTTATTTGGATTAAAGGTTGACTACAGTAATGTGAGAGGAGACACTCGAGAGCCATGCTGTGTTACTGTGTTACTGTGTCGCGGTCCTTTTTATCTTGAGGTCAGTTCTTTTTACGTATATGTAATTTGTTAAATACTGGTATAAACACTGGTATATACATCTTCCGGTTTGAAAAGTGAAGCCTTTATTATTAAAAGAAGATTTTTGTCCCTTCTCCATCCAAATAAATAAATATAATCTGGAGCCACAAAAAACCCTACTTGATCCATAAAATGAAGATGTTCATATACATATTTACATATTATATATATATATATGTATATGTATGTATATATAAAAAAATAGTTTGTTGCATTAATGAAATCTAAAAAGTAGGAAAAGAAAACTGCTAACATTTCATTACTTTCACACTATATTTTAAATAAGTTTGTCGGGTTCTGGGACGTTTGCAATATCGCATTTGACATAGACACGGGACTTTAGTGGACGAAATATTAAACCACTCTCATTCATCCCTGAAAAAAAATAAGTATTCACTTTGAAAGAAAGAAAATAAAGATACGCTTAATTATTTTTAAAGCTACGGGGAGCCACTGCAGAGGTGTTGAAGAGCCGCAGGTTGCGGTCCCCTGGGATAGAAGTAGCTGGTAGCCACCAGGGGGCAGCTCTGTTGCAAGAAGAACTCCGTCTATGAGCAATTTAGACAATTTCTCACTTGATTTATAACTGACGTTAACATTTTCCTGAGTTAATGATCTCAATGACTAGTTTTCAGTTCAGCAAATGATGCCAACTTTGTAAATGATTTCCCATTCAGTGGAAAATATATATTGTTTTTCCCCCTAATTGTTCAGCCCGAGTCATAATAAAAACAACATATAAGAGGAATGTGTTATTGCTCAACAACAACCTGCAGCTGCACGCTTTAATTCAGGCTGTTTTATGCATGAATACTTTATTTTTTTGCCGCGTTTAAAAAGGATGAAGAACAGATCAGAATAATGTGACATGATAACTCAAATCTGAATTTCCTAATAACCGATATGGAAAATGAAAAATGGTCATCAAAATCACATCAATATCAATCCTGTGCACGCGTTTTTGCCGGCACTCCTTAATTACTCGGTAATTCCGCTTTGATCAATGAAAATACATGAAATATGTTACAGCGGCTTTGTGCTCGCTGCATTTAAAACCCATTGTCAAGAATGCAATGAGGCAGAACTGCAGGTAACAAATGCTCGCGTGATTTGCACAAAAACACACAAACACACAAGCATTCTGCAGATAAAAGAAGGAAAAGAACAACAACAACACACCGCTGAGGATCCTGGGTGTCGAGTCTGCCAAGTGCTCACCCATAATTAGGTGGTGATGTAGTGGCTTTTGTTCTCTCTGATTAATTATCAGCAGCTTTCAGAGTATGGAAACAGCCAATTAACTTTATCCAGGTTCTCATTCAATTACTCTGATGTTACATGGAAAAGGTCAACAGAGGTTGGGCTCGGTTTTGTCGGAGTCAAAAGTATAGGAGAAGGGAGGCACTTTTCAGGCCTTTGAAAGGGCAAGGAGGTAATTTGTTAATCCACTTAACACGCTGTGCTGTTTTTCCTCCCATTTTCCACTCAATCTGCCTGTTCCATCAATAATAGAGTGCTTGAAAAACAAGCCGAGGCAGAGCAGCGTTTCGCACAATACGGGAATGCATCCAGTTACGTGACATCCTGTCAGAGGGAATTCAGCCCTGGCTTTTTGTTTTTAACTTAAAAGCCATTTGTCCGCAATTCCACACGCAGTCCAGCGCTTTTGAAAACAACAATTAATACTGCAGAGAAAAGACTTTTAATTGTATTCGGTTCGTTTTGTGTCCTGTCAGAAACTATTAAGCTGTGGAAACATCTGACTGACTGGAGGAGAGACTCCTTGGTTTCAGCTGCAGAGTTAATTAGATAGATTTACTGGGGGCAGTGATAGTGATTGTGGCAGACCAAGACGATCAGACCGCTGCCAGGGTCAGTGGTGGTGTTATTTACAGAGGATCGTGTGTGCATTCAGACGCCCCGCGAGTGTGTGTGGTCGTATTGTGCACCAAACCCTTCATTACCTCCTCTCTCTCCAATCACAGAGTGGATTTATGGCCACCGCAGAGAGGCTGTGAAAGCTCTGTAGTGAGGTTGTTAGGTTGCTCCAGCACACCCACGGCAGGACACATCACCTTTATGGTCACTCCAGTCCTATTCTTACCCTCGGAGCTTACACCAGCCAGAGTGGAACTCAGAATCGTCGAGATCAAACAACGTTAATTAAAGAATTCCGTGCAGTTGCAGCTGAATATTAAATCATTTGAGGGGTTATTTTTATTTCTGCAGAGGAACCCTGACAAGACGAGGAGCTGAGAGAGCGGAATGTTGCTGTTCTGAAATGTGCTGTATTGTTAAAGTGCATAAGAATTATTTTACCTGGATAATCCCATTGAGTTTGCAAATAAGAAGTTAATGACAGACGTTGGAGAGACCGACGACAGAAACCTGAGAGCAGTGACAGACCATTGATTTAGATTCTACGTCCTTCAGAATTCATTTCAGAATTGATTGTTCCAGTCTGAAGCAGCACAATACTGGAGAGTGTGTACAAGCCCTGAGTATTGAGTAACGTCCGTCAATGTTTCTGGTGCAAATTCGCACGTTGGTACTGGGGAAGCAGACTGATAAGACCCCTGTAAACAAGTTTGTACCAGAGACTTATATATACCTATGGATATATATGCATGCTTTATCAACAGTTTACCCATTCACTCATAAGTAACTGTACCAGCACCTGCATGTGTTTGTCCTGCAAGTGCGTCTTCCCTCGATGCAAAAACACACAAAAATGACACTTTATTTAAAATATTTAAAAGATGAGGAAATGAAGTACAGGAGAACAACAGAAAGAAATCCACTGCAGGTATCACTGACTGACTGAGAGAGCGCAGGACTGTGTTTGTGTGTCATATTATTGTTAAACTGCGACCAAAATGGTAATATTGTTGCTTCTTTTGTTGATTCTGTACAAACACTGAGGAAAGGCAGACATTCACTTCATTCATTTGTATTATTTTAAACCTAATTTTAAACATGTAGCAACTTTTTCAATCATTGAAATTTGGCATGGTGGTTAGTAGCACGTTATTGTTATTATCCTGACTTTTAAGCGTTTTTCTGCAGTGTGTGTGTTTGTGTGTGTGTGTGTGTGTGTGTGTGTGTGTGTTATAAGCCACAAATGTCTCCTCCAACATGCGAATAAAGGCACTTTGAGTTAATAGGCCTTATTGAGCTAGTTCGATTAGGTTGAAATTGGCTTATAAGGTTTACAGAGTCGTGAGGAAGTCACCTCAGCCACGTGTTCATCAATTACATTGTGTGCACAACAATTGTGCCGTATTGATCTCTCTGCTTTGTCTACTCTGCTGGCATATATCTAAGTCTCTTCCTGATGCAAGGCTGTCCCCATACTCTGCCTCTCTCTCATGACATACAGTACCAGCAGGGTTGGTGCAGTGGTGAGCAGTCTTGCCTTTGCCTCTCCCCTGTGTGCGTGTGGGTTTTCTCCAGGTTCAGTCCAAAAACATGCAGTATGCGGATTAGGTAACTCTGAATTGACCGTAGGTGTGAATGTGAGAGTGACAGTTGTTTGTCTCTATATGTGGCCCTGCATGCAATGGACTGGTGAACTGTCCAGGGTGTGACCCCGCCTATAAGCCCTGTGTCAGCTGAGATTGGCACCACACCCCGACCCACCTGTGGAGGATAAAGTGGTAGAAAACGGACATACTCGCACCTTGATCCACTGTCGAGGAGCTATGAAGCTGACAAATATGGCACAAAGCCTGGGAAGCAGGAGGAAATATTTACATAAAGACCGTTGATAGCCTTGCATGTCCAACTGCCAATTTAGGAAATTGTACAGTTCTGTATTGGGCTATAAGATTGTTACGCAGTTAGAGCCCACAAACCTTCAAAGGCTTTAAATATAAAGTAGTTGCTCATATTAGCTCAGTGTCAGTTTACGGCCCCCGATTTCGATTCACAGCTGCAGATTTGCCTCTTAAAACCATACGTTAGTTTTCAAAGGGTTTGCACAAATGTCCCTCTCACACAGACACACACACACGGAGGGGAGATGATCGAATGATCCACAAGAATATTCTAAAAATCACCTGCTCAGCATCTTTGGTATCAGCCCTGCCACCTGGTATGTCAGAGAGTGAGTGTGTGTGTGTGAGAGTAGTGAGATTAAAAAGTAAGGGATGGACAGTGCTGAATGAATTTTCAACACCGTATTATGAAGACATATCTCCTCTTTTCCATTCACCCCCCATATGCACTGACACACTGCTCTCTCCTTCGCACTATCCGCCCCATGGCGTTATCTCGCTCACTCTTTAATACTCTCACACAAAGCGTTCGGCACAAAAAAGCCGTGCAGATGTTCTCTCCCACTGGCAGCCCCCGAACACTCTCTCACATCTCAGTGTCCCAGCCTTATTATCATCCCGGCTGTAATTGAATTAGGGAGCACTTTAAACTGGGTATATTTGTTAGATCGAAGCAGCACAATCAAAGCTAAACCGCTTTTGACACTTCATAACTGCATTTCCACTCTGCAAACACTGCTCCTTGATGTTATTAGCCTCTTTATGTCGTAGCTATTTATCTTTTTTCTAAATATGCACAAGTCTTTTAACGGGGGAGCCGTTAACTACCTACAGAGAACTGAACCCCGCTTGATGTTTTATCGCGGATAAGAGAGACAGAATATGATACAAAAGGAGGCAGACGTTTGTATAATGATAATTATCAACACTTTTACAAATGTAAAGATCTAAAGATAGAGGTTTTTTTAGCTGCTTTGAAATCTGGTCATCAAACAGCTTCATAATAGAAAAGTTCAAACACAGAATCTACTTTTCAAACTCAAGAAACTTTGCTAATTTGCTTGATTAAAAATACAGTATACTTTCTCACTATTGCTGACTCAGCCTAGACGGGCAAGGACCAGTAATGAGGTTGACAGGTCTTCCTTTCTTTGTGCATTCGCATCCCTATTCTCTTCAAATTACAGTTTGAATTTGGATGGAAGAAGCGGGGACAATTACTGCCCGGGTATATTGGATCTACATCGGCAGCGACAGCAGAAGAAGTGACTGTTCCCTGTGTTCTTCTGTTTAAAAGCCCTTTGGTTATGCGCCTGGCTTTGCTCTTATGATTCCATTACAGAGGCAGTCTTTACTCTGTGGCATTGACTAATGGATAGCCTTTGCTGCTCTGCAAAGTGTAGGCTGCTGTATGATGTGCTTCAGCAGGCCTAGAAATGAGAAAGATAAAGAACTTGCAAACGGAGACGCTGTGGCATCAGACACGCTGAGTCCCATCTACAGCCCGGTGGACTGTATCTGAGAGC
Source organism: Solea senegalensis (assembly GCF_019176455.1). Lineage (NCBI taxonomy): Eukaryota > Metazoa > Chordata > Actinopteri > Pleuronectiformes > Soleidae > Solea > Solea senegalensis. The sequence goes on along the minus strand of NC_058039.1, from coordinate 17,752,144 downwards.
ATTTGTGTGCTCAATTAAATCTTGCCAAAAAAATTTTAATAAATTTGTGCTATTTGATACAAGTGTGTCTCATCTCTGCACCGACACACCTTGCTGAATTCTCAGCCATCACGGCTCTGTGAAGTGAAGCTCAGCCCTCTGTTACGCTGTGAAGGAAGTGGATCTACAAACGATATTTATTCATCGTCTACAAAGAAAATCGCAATCATGGAAGAGCATCTCTGCAGCGCTTCAGTTGCTGACCTTGCCGCTCTCCGTCTAATAGGGGAAAGAGCCAGACTGACGGCAAGCGAATGCCCCATTACGTCCATTTAGTTTGTACAACATTGCCCCCTAAAGTAATTTTCTGGTGCATCTCTCCAGGCCCTCCCTGGAGGGAGTAAGGGGCACTATAATGCTGCATGGCAATATAGTGCAGTGATTTTCCATTACCTGGTCTCCAACAAATTGACCACAGATGCAGCTCACCTGTATTGCCCTGTCACATCCAATCTGAGGAAGACACTGGGGATCGTCAGCTGTTCGCACACTCAGTGTTTTCATAAACACAGTGGGGATATGCAGAACCGAGACAGAGAGGTATCAAGGGATGCGGAATGGAGAGGGGGCAGAGAAACTTAGCTGTTACATCCATCCATCAAGTCATCTTCTACCACTTTGTCCCCCACATGAGGTCGCTGGTGCTATTCCCAGGGCCACATAGAGACAAACAACCATCCACTCTCACACTCACACCTACAAGTCAATTTGAGAAACTGGAGAACCTGGAGAAAGCCCACGCACACAAGGGGAGAACATGCAAACTCCATGTAGAATAAGGCCCTTGTTCTGACCGGGTCGGGTCGTGAACCTGGGGTCTAAGATAAGATAAGATAGTCCTTTAATAGTGGGGAAATGTACATTGTCACAGTAGCAAAGACAGTCAAGATGAAGATAATAAACACAATATAGAAAGATATTAACAATACGACAATAAAGAGTTAAAACAGAATGACAGTTTCTAGAATATATACAGTATGGGCTTGATATTTACAGTATAAACAAGGATTGGACATGAGCTATTGTATATATATATATATATACATAGCACTTGTGTAAAGTATGTTATATATATTGCACGTGGGATGACTAGCCTGTTACTTGTCCACTGAGAGCAGTGCTTTGTTGTACAGTCAAACAAATTACATTTGCATTTGTAGTTCTGACCAATATATGTCTGAGATTTATATCAAATCAGCCCTAAATGAATGACTAATGTGTAAGAGTTTTGTGGAGCTTGTGCGCCCTCTGGTGGCACAAAGTCGCCATAGTTATATTGTGAATTTCCGTCTCCGGCAGACATATTGCTTACAGGAGCAAATTCTGGAAAGCTAGAAGAGGGAGCGACCTGAAATTGACTCATATTTTTCACGACTTTACGCACTCTAACCACATAGGACACAATGGGTAAGCTGTGCGGCAACTCCGGGGCCACAGATTCACGTTGGACTGTTGAAAGATCGGGCTGTGTCGTCTGGGTGGTGACGATTGTGAAATCCTCATCCCCTCTCTGTTGTTTAGCTTAGGCAGCTAACAAGTTAGCTAGGCAGGTCTTTGCTACGTAGTAGCCAAACATGAGTTGTCAAAATCACACCAGGTCCGTTGCTGTACTTCATATCACCGCATAGAATAGTCCGGGAGAGCAACACACGCAGAACCTTATATGACATCTAATGGTGAACCATCGCAATCCACCTCCGAGAAAACAACCAGTGCTACTTGTTAGCCAACTTGAGGCAAACTTGGTTAATAGCTAGCTTCGTTAGCACGGATTTACACTATGATCCGGTCGTCGTTATATATAGATAGATGTGGATACACGGAGAGGCATTCGTTCAGTTTGGACCAGGCGTTATTGTCAGTTATAAAAACGTGTCGTTTTGTTCATTGGCAAATGCGACGTTATTTTTGGGGCTGTTAAACTCTTGACTCACGTCAACACTGGGGCTGCTATTGCTAATGTTAGCGGGCTGTGTTAGCAAATGCTACGCCGCTGGTGATTTCAAATGATGCAACGCCGTTTATCCCTATATTAATGACATTTTTCTGTCTATTATGTCAAGGACCGTCAATATGTACACCTCTGTGTCCCTCTATCTGCGTGTCTTTCTAATGCAATGTGTCAAAGACAAGGTGACTGAAACGGTAGTGACGAAACTCTAATTCTCTCTGCCATTAAACAATTAGACGCTATAAGAGGAGAGAGGAAAAGGCAATGTCACCACAGAAAAGCAGTCGTGGAGAAGTAACCCTGAGATGAACTAGACAGTGGTGCTAGACGTGTTATGCATATATTATTTTATGCTTTATTTGCACAGTCAAAGGGGGGACAGGTTGTATTCCACACCCAAAGTGGTGGCCAACTTGAGTTTTTCTTCCCCAGTTTATGTCTACAAACCCTGTCTAAAAACACATCCAGTGTCTCTCCTGTCTTCCCCATAGAAAGCCCTTGCACTCAGTTGGATCTCCACTGAAATGCCTGTGTAGATATATGCTTTCAGCAGGGCTATTTCTGTGCCATCCAGCCCAAATAGCAATCAGCACAGTTCACATACAGCAGCTAATCAAACGAACACAGTACAGGAACTGATACATCCAGCCTGCTACATGTGCTCATGTGCTGTCCATGTCCTGGGTGTGTTACAGTTTTGCATAAACTTTTTTTTTTTTTTTGTTAAGCTTGTGCTTATACCCTGAAGCCATAGCTTAACCTCAGTTTGCACCGCTTGATCTGGTATTTAACCTCAACAGGGGCTTTTGGCACCATTCTGTACTAGTGGTGGTTTTCTGAATGTCGTTGCTATCTCTTTCTCTCCCTGGCATCCCTTCAGGTGAATAGTGTCCTATTCTGGTGCATGACTGTGCACAGATGCTCAGAACAGGCATTTTAGTTTGTCCTGTGTGGGCATCTGTTTATGTTAACTCAGCGATTTAACACTATTGAATAAATATGTTTGTTCTCTCTGCCAGCTGTCTGGTTGATGAATAGCTTAGCTGTGTTTGTGTTAGGCAGTGTTGTCTAGTGAACATGTTTAGATGGTTTCATACAAAGTGGTTTTATATATAGACCTGTGTAGAGCCTGTTGCTTCATCATCTTCTATTATTAGAGATGTCAGATGAAACAAAAATGGCAGGCTCACTGCCTCTTCCTTACACATGGTGGTGGTCTCAGTTTCATCCCAAAGCAAATTATGTGTCTTAATTGTGATGTTTACTTGCATCTGTGCCCATCAGAGCCGTCAGCTAGTCCAGCCAAGGATAACTACAGGATGAACCGCTACAAGAACAAAGCACTGAACCCAGAAGAGATGAGGCGCCGCAGAGAGGAGGAAGGCATCCAACTCAGAAAACAGAAACGAGAACAACAGGTAGGGTACCTGATCTGGGTATTCCACTTCTCATTCTTATTTGCCGCCGGTTTGATTACATCCGCATGTGGTGTATCATTGTGATAATTGTTGAGCTTTACTGTGCCATTGAGGATTCTGACAATTCTGTAATCGTAGCTCTTCAAGAGGAGGAATGTGGACATTCTCAATGAAGAGGAAGCCATGTTTGAGAGTCCACTGGTGGACTCGTACCTCAGCTCTCCAGTTACAGTGAGTATCTATTGTCCTCATACCATTCTTGTAGACTCTCACATCTTAGGCTACACTCACATAACCAAACTTTAATGGTCAGATTTTTATTTTCACTTTGTCACTTAAATTTCAATTCAATTTTTAAATTTTTAAATCCAATTGTCAATTAATATTTTCAAACAAGATCTATGACTCAAATATGTAGTCCTACGGTCATATTGTTTTTTGCCTTTACACTTGTTGCTGAGCATTGTTGTTATTGTCTGTATTATCTGTAGCAAAGTGAAACAACAGTGGAGGACAGTGCCATCCTCTGGAGATCTGATCTTACCAATCTCCCACTTCACTACAAAGTGTTCTCACAACTGTTTTGTTTGCTGTTGTTGTTGTTGTTAATCCAGCATGCAACAAGGTATTAGTGTGCAAGAGAACAGTCACAATTACAATGCAAGATGCTTGCAGTGATGAATATGATTTGTAATGAATCAGATTTAAATCTGACTTGAACAACGTGGCTGGTAATCTGAACATAGCCCTAGACAAAGAGAGGCCCAAACAGGGCACCTTACAGGATTAAGTTTGACTGCATATTGTTTTGTTACTCAAAGTTGTTCTAACGTCTGATTTATAGTGTGCAGCAAGTGGATCAAGTATTACAGCTTGCTTGTGTATGTTTTGTCACAGGAAGGAGTAATTACCAGAGACATGGTGGAGATGCTTTTCTCAGAGGACCCGGAGCTCCAGCTTGCCACGACACAAAAGTTCAGAAAACTACTTTCCAAAGGTCCATACTGTGCACTTTTTAAAATCATTACATTACATTACATGTCATTTAGCAGACGCAAATTCAATGTTCCGATGGCAAAAAGTGTCTGACAAATACTGGATTTTTGGGGCTGCTGTTGATACTGATTTCAGGGATTGATTATGTCACTAATATTTATAAATGTGTTGAATGGAGGGAATAGGATGGGATTGTTGACTTTTTACCAATATTTCATTGCAGACAGTGCAGCTTGTATTGTATTTTTATTCCTAAAGCGTATTTGCCACATTATGTTCTCTAAAATAAATGACATTTATGCCAAATCCAATATATCAGCGAAAAGGCTACATAGATATGGATATATCAAACAACAATATATCAACATACTTACATCTACTTTTATGTTTGTACATTTCAGAGCCCAACCCACCAATTGATGAAGTTATAAACACACCTGGAGTTGTGGAGAGATTTGTGGAATTCCTAAAGAAGAGTGTCAACTGCACACTACAGGTCAGAATGTAAAAACCTTTCTGTGTGGGATGTGCTCATGCTAAACTGAATATATGTGAATCAAGAATAGGTCACTAAGGTTTGTCTCACTGAATAATCATGGAGTGTAACCTGCTCTGCAAGATGCTGTCCTCAGATGCATTCCACCTGGTTATACTTGTAGACTTAAATAGATCTTACTGTTAGATACAGCTGATGCAGCCGCCCTGTACTTATCTGATCACACAGGCTCCTGTTTGGCTGTCGTGTAAACTAAAAACCTTTTATTTGTCACAAATGTCAAAAAAAATGTTTTCAGTGAGGATCCAAGAGTTAATTTTCATTTAATAGCAATACCGATAAAGCTGCAAAAAATTGTTGATTGCTGAATGTATTGATGCTCTCTGTCCTGATCAGCCTTCATCCAGCATTTATTTAATTGCATTTTTTGCCCAACTCTCTTTTAGACTACTTCCTTATTTAAGGTTTCTTTGCAGCATCGGAAGTTTTTGTTGTTGCTGCATTGGAAAAGACCAGTATGCAGAGTAAATGTTGTGGAACAGCCTTGAGATTTGATCAGTCGAAGCCTCACTTTGTTGCCTCATATTTAGTTGAAATGGCTGTAAACAGATACAAGGTCCATAACATGTGATTGTGGAATTATGTAACAATAACACACACCAAAAAAGCCTAAACTAACTTGTCTCAATGAAACTTTGCAGTTTGAAGCTGCCTGGGCACTGACCAACATAGCATCAGGTACATCCATACAGACAAAGACGGTGATCGAGGCAGGAGCAGTGCCAATCTTTATAGAGCTACTGAATTCTGACTTTGAGGACGTCCAAGAACAGGTAAGACATCCAGTGTAATATTATACATTATATTGGGTCTGTCTGTTTTGCATTCTTGCATTCTTTCAGACGTGCCTGTCCACCATTGTATTGATTTGTGTGGTGATTTATTTTTCTTTTCTGCAGGCTGTGTGGGCCTTAGGTAATATTGCAGGGGATAGTGCAGCTTGCAGGGACTATGTGCTGAGCTGCAACATCCTTCCGCCGTTGTTAATGTGAGTTAAGATTATACTTTGCATGTTAAAGGATGACATCTTTGAGCTTCTCAGCTTCTCTACCTGTGCCCCCCATATTCTCATGTACTGAGCTTAGTTTTTTCTTTTATTTCAGGCTTCTGACCAAATCTACACGATTGACAATGACAAGGAATGCAGTCTGGGCTTTGTCTAATCTCTGCAGAGGAAAAAACCCTCCACCTGCATTTGAAAAGGTATCGCTTTGTCCCATTATATAACCTTGCTATTTCACTATAGAAGATATAAATCCCTGTGACAATATGTACATTAGAGACTGAGCGTCATACGGTGCAGGAAACGCATTATGTATATAATTCACATATCTATACTTTGTTCACTAACTAAGACCTGAGGTGTTCTCAGACTATTTCTAACTATTTCTATATTTTAAAACAACTCCCTTAAACCTGAGGGTCACTGAACTACACACCTAAACCTTTAATTCTCCCTCTGAAGCAGATGAAATGACCTTTGCCATGCTGCAAACTGCATGTGGGTCAAACAGCCAATTGTCGTTGTCAGCATTTTTCATTTCTTGCAAGAATTTCAATAAATGCAAATGCATTCCAACTTTTACACATATTTGAATAACGATATGAAATGAAATGCCCATTTTTCGTCTCCGTCCCAGCATTTTTAACGGAAGATACATGAATATAAGACTTTTGTTCTATTTTCCCCAAATGTCGGCTGGATTCTTTCTGTGGGATTTGCAGGTGCTGTTGAACTGGCATTGTTTCTCATTATAAATAAGCATGCGATCTGTGATGTCTAGGTGTCACCCTGTCTGCCAGTACTGTCCAGGCTTTTATTTAGCAGTGACCCAGACTTGCTGGCAGATGCCTGCTGGGCCCTGTCCTACCTCTCAGATGGCCCCAATGACAAGATCCAGGCTGTCATTGACTCTGGTGTCTGCAGGCGCCTTGTAGAACTACTCATGTAAGTACATCTGTACTCTGTGCTGTTACATTTGCTACAATGTACATGGACTGTTAATACTTATCTAATTATCATTCCCTCCTGCAGGCACACTGACTATAAGGTGGCGTCTCCTGCTTTGAGAGCTGTAGGAAACATTGTCACTGGAGATGATATCCAAACACAGGTGAGAGTATATTAAGTGTCACTTCTTCTAATGCCTGTCTACTACGTCCTCGTGTATGAGAACAGGCGCACATGAAGTCAACAAAGTTTTAAACACAGGAAAAATACATTTTCATTCAATACCTTGTTAGGTTTTAACCCTCTGTTTTTTTTCGTGTAGGTGGTGTTAAACTGCTCTGCTCTGCCCTGTCTGCTGCATCTTCTCAGCAGCGCTAAAGAGTCTATCCGCAAAGAGGCGTGCTGGACCATCTCCAACATAACAGCAGGAAACAGAGCACAGATCCAGGTGATGCATAGACGCAAAGCTTAGAACTGAAAGTAGCAATAACCTACAGAAAAAAGATTTTACCCATGAAAAGTGAGTAAATTTCAGACTATATTGTGTTCTACATGAAAAAAGTATATTTAGTTCCAGAGATTGGGAATCCACTAAAAGTTAACGGGGTCATTTATGCGATGAGTTTGCTCAGATATTTTGGAGTTGACCTTTTTGAAATAGACTCTAAGACTCATGGGTTCATTTTCCCAACATCATAAAGGTTAATTACTGTATCTTGCCAATACATGTATCAATGCAAGTTAAAAGGCGTGTGTCAGCATTTATCAAGATAAATGTCAGTTGAGTTTTTCTCTCGATTGAAAGTTGAAGCCAAAGATAATTTTGTTTTTCCCAATGGGCAGAAAATAAAAACAAGTGTGTTTGCACAGTGCATTAATATTTTATCATTACATATTTGCTATATTGATAATAAAAAAGATTATGTTGTAATATTTATTTATATTGAACCACTACCCAAACGAAAGTGTGTGTGATTCATTTCCATTCCACCTGCCACGCCCTAACGCATGCCCCCAAGACTTGCTTCTGTGAGGCTCTTATCCAGGAAAAAAATAATAATAAACCATGCCTCACTTTGCACCTTGTTTTTTTTCCTGCCCCACAGACTGTTATTGATGCCAACATCTTCCCGGTGTTGATCGACATCCTACAGAAAGCAGAGTTCAGGACCAGGAAAGAGGCAGCATGGGCCATCACCAACGCCACATCCGGAGGAACACCTGAGCAGATCAGGTCAGATTTATATGTCCTATTAAGAGGAGTGAATTGTGAAGAAATGTTGGCATAAACCAGCTGAATTAAAGACTTGAATGAACCTGTGTAGCGTGATCACCTCTGTATGAAGAAGTGGTGACCTTGACAGTGAACATTTCTTTTCCACATGTAGATATCTGGTGAACCTGGGCTGCATTAAGCCTCTGTGTGATCTGCTGACGGTGATGGACTCCAAGATTGTTCAGGTTGCTCTCAACGGGCTGGAGAACATTCTGAGGCTGGGGGAGCAGGAGGCCAAGCAGGAGAACAACGGCACTGGAGTCAACCCTTACTGCAGCCTCATTGAAGAAGCCTATGGTACTGTCACTGAAACACACCCAAACATGTTAGAAACATTTACACAATATGGCTCAGAAATATGACTTGTAATACAACAACCATAAATCAGTGGAGTTACATTTGAGGCTCCACTACACCTCGAGGAATCAATTTATACTATACTGTTATGACACGTTATTTAAACAAAGAATAATCATTGAATAAACATTTCTTCTTAATTCTTAGTCCCATCGAGAGTACATTTAACAGTTGCCTGAGGCTCGTGCACTGTCAACAGTCTGCATTAACCTGCAGTGATTCAGCAGGAACGAGCTTCACGTCGACTGCGTATAATGGCTCAAAGTTTGCGTTGATAAGACGTCGCTGCTGTAAGATAATCAGTTGGCTTTCTTCAGTGAATCCACCGGTGCACAACTGCTCTCTTCCACATTAGCAACACAGTACTGTATAGTGTTTAGTTCAAGAAGCTAAAACATCAGGCGACATTGGTAATATATCTGTAGGCAGCATTTAAAGGAAACATTGATGTTTTCATGCTAAAGTGTGTCCATGTGTTTCTGTGTCACATGTGAATTGTTGGATCATTTAATGGCATAAAACTGAAGAAGTGATAACTGTAGACACGTGTTGTTGCTGAATGTCTCGCTGCCTATTTTTGGAAACCGTTTTAGCATTTTAAGATTACATTTATGTTGTGTTTTTTTTTTACAATGAACATTGCCATTTTTGCAAACACAACTTTGATTTGATGTGACTCCCCAGGTCTGGACAAGATTGAATTCCTGCAGAGCCACGACAACCAGGAGATCTACCAGAAGGCCTTTGACCTGATTGAGCACTACTTTGGCGCGGAGGATGAGGACAGCAGTCTAGCTCCTCAGGCAGACCCGGCCAACCAGCAGTTCCTTTTCCCCCAGCAGGAGGCCCCCATGGAGGGCTTTCAGCTATAAATCAGCACCCCCCTCCTGAATAACCCACTTACCCCTCCGTACCACTCTTTCTCATGGAGGATCCATCGATTGAGTCATACCTCGACGCCCCTTCACCTCCCCCCCAATTTGCTACCACTACCTACTGTCCCCACAAATGTAACACACCAACCCCACACCTCTTGGAGGAAAAACTAAAACTGTCTCGCTCTCCAGCCTAAAAATGTCAAGCAGTGGACTAATGTCTTGCAGGGTAGACTCGTGTTTCCTGACCATCGGCGGAGCATGTCATCACACAAACTCCCGTGAACACCTCATCGCCCCAGAGTGTGAGTCTGCCCTGGCTTAAAAAAATGCACACACATAGACATCTTCCTGCCATTTGATCCTAGATTCTCTCATTGGCAGTAAAACAATGGCTTGTGGGTTCATATCTTTTTATACAATTATTATTATTTTTATTTTTTTCCAATGGGACGTTCCTATTTTCAGGACTACCCGTGCATCCCTGCAGAGAAGAGGTGCATGAGGTGAAATATGCCCAGCTATTGATGTCATTCTGACAAAAGTACTTTTTTCAGTTCATGATTAGTTATTTTTCCCCCTTATCCCTTATTTATCTGCTCCTCTTTATTGTTAGTGCTTAGTGTTTATCTTTTATTTTTCCTTTTTGTTGTCTTTAATGGAAAGCACATAGTTTGCTACCAACAGGCTGTCTAATGATTAGGCTTAGGGCTAGTCTCTGCATATCTGCTGATGGGAAAAATAGTCCCGTCTGTATGATGGGGTGGGGGTGGGGGGTGGGAAATTGGGTGTGAGGTTTCTGGGGTTGTTTATCCAAAATTAAGGGCTGTCTGATGCCCCAAGCTACAAAGTGTGGATATTTTTTTGCCCTCACCAAATTATTTTCTTTCTTCCCCATAGAGTGAGGGGGTGGGGGTTAAATAGTTTTGATTGGGTGGGGGTGTTGAGGTGGCAAGAAGTGTAAAGAAGTAGAGAGAAAAACCTTGGGAAGTGCTCCAAAGGGGGAAACTTAAAATGGGATATTATTTCCAGGTTTTCAAGGGTGGTATAGTTAGAGATCCAATGTTCGTAGTGTGACGTGTTATTAATTAACAATACATTTGAATTATGAAGTGATCTAACTATCAAACATGGCACAGCTGGGGTGGAAGAGGGGGGTGAGGAGCCGCTGGCAGCAGTAACAGCAGCAAACCAAACTTGCATTAAAAATGATTTTTGAGGGATTGGAGATAATTAAATTGACAATATGTTTTAAGATTTCTTTATCTCTCGCGTTGCTGCTCTGTGGCGCTTTGCTTCCCCCCCTCATACCTCCCCAGTTGTATGTGGTAGGGTTTTTGCATGGTGTTCTATTACCCTGCCAACAGTCACTTGAGTATCCCTGGCCAAACATATTCAGCTGGCACAGAGACATGGAAGTATGAAGTGTGAACAAATATTGATGTGCACTGTTCAGAACTCCATGTTAACAAAAAAGTAAAAAAAAAACAACAAAAAAAAGCAGGTACTGGGCCATAGCTAATTGGTTTGTTGGTGTTAACAGTGATAGTGTAGTAAAGTAAAGTTGATATAATAACCTTTTTGGCATTATATATATCACTATATTTTCAAGGAGTGAGAATGACAACTGATGTGTTGATGATTTAATGCATGGGGCCCTTTGTGATATGAAGTGCTGATGTAAATAGCCTGGGTAGGAGAGGCTGTGCTGCTTCTTGGATGTTTGGCCAGGGATACACTGTAATCTCGAACGAGTGACGAGCCTAACTACAAAAAAAAGAAAGAAAGAAAAAAAAAAATTCAAGTATGAACATATATTTGAATTTTGATGTATTTGTATTTATATATATACATATATATATCTACATCTATATTTGCACACACGTCATGTACACTTGCATACAACACCAGCAGACACTGTGCACACATACACACACACACCTCGCACAGATGGGTGGCTAGTAGCAACTACAAGAGCGTCCCCTTTTTTTTGTTTCAAATTTCAAAGCATTTTTTGCTAACGAGCACACAGTGTCCCCTTTGTGGGTTTCTTTTGGTCATTTTTTCAGCTCTAATTTCTGTAGTTTTCAGTTTTTAATTGAGTTGGTAAAAAAAAAGAGGTACACACCAGGAAACTTTTTAGTTGCTTCTAGCCACATGACTAAAGATGGCTTTTTTTTTTTTTAAAAATCAGTCCCGTTAAAACTCTGATCTGGGGTCAGAACCTGATCTCAGGTCTGTGTTTGGGGCTCTGTGGATGGAGTAGAACAGTGGGTTTGCGTGATGTTTGACTGACAGGCACTGTGTGAGGAACAGGTCGATTGACTCTATGACTCTGCCCCCGTCAAAGTCTGGGAGCCACCGTTCTGTGGATCACAGACGCAGCTTGAGCTGTGTAACAAAATATGTCACTCAAAACGCGCTATAAATGCAACAGTTTTGTTGAGTAGAACCTTTTAAGACCCCAGAATTCTCCACATACTTGGGAGAGCATATTCTTGGGTGCACAGACTTTGATTTGGTTCAGTGCATTTGAGATGCTGCTGTTGCTGTTACACACTATGGTTGAAGCCAGCTTTACATTAGGAACATGAATTAGAGACGCTAGCTGGTTTAGCTCTTTAAGTTTAAAAAAAAAAAACATCGTCCACAGAACAGAGTGTGCTCCCAGTAAGACATAAGAGGTCAAATCACATACATATATACATATATATGTATATATATATATATATGTATATATATATATGTATATATATTTGAGCATCGAGAACATGCCTATGCGTCACTGAAATGTGGAGCGTTTATACCTTTATAGGTCTTTGGTTTCATGGCCAGTTCTGTGCTCATCTTACCAATAATGCCAGAATTGTGACATTGAAAAGAAAACAAGTCACTCACATAAAACCAGGAAAAAAAGAATATATATATTTCTGAAAAATGCAAAATGCACTCCTATTCACAAAAGTGCCAACCTGACCAACAAAGACTGGAGGTTCTTGTATATGTCTTTGACTTTTTTTTTTTCCTTTATATCTTTTTATTTACTTGAATGTGCACATTTTTTTGTGCAACAAAAACCCATTGCTGCTCTATTTTCCTTATCTTTAAAGTTAAAAATTAGCCATTGTTTCTTTTGGAAAAGTGGCACTCTTTACTGTGGGCACCTAAAGTAGGGTACGGGTGTTTTTGGACTTGATTAACTGCATAAAACTGGTCTTTTTCCCAGCGACTCGGTGTCCGTTGGTGTGATGATCCCCCTCTCAAACAGTCTACTAAAAGGTTTTCACTGTGCAAAGGAAAGAGTCAGTTGCATGTGGTGGATACGGCAGCCCTGCAGACCCCACACTGTGCTGTTGGACATATTTTGTACTTAAATGTGGCACGCGATGCAAGTGGTGGAAACTAAAGCGACTATCATATCAGACAATTTACAGGTACTTAACCTTATTGTCAAACTTAGTTTACCAAAGTTTTGTCATCTTACTTACTGGCTGGTTTAAATTACATACATATATATATATACATACATGTATACGTATATATATATATATATATATATATATATATATATATATACGTATACATGTATGTATGTGTGTATATATGTATATATATATATATATACACACACACTTGTTTTGTTTTCAGTAGTTATGTAAATTGGCTTGTGTTGACCTCGTCGATTGTTTCAGGCCATCGCAAAACTTGCTTCCTTTCATTAGAAAGCTGCCTAAACTCAGTACCACTTTTCTCACTTTTCCTTTTCAAGTACTGGATCTTGAAAGGTTTTTAATTTTTTTTGCAAAATCAAACCAGAAGACTGCAATAATGATTGTCCAAGAATCAGGCACCCCCCAGAGGTAAAGATCCACCTAGAAAAACAGCTCAACACAGGTGAACACTCCTTCCACTGGGCGGAGCTAAAAAAAAACAACAAAATAGAGACAACAAGTTTTTTTTGAAAATTGTGCGGTTATTTACATTAAAAAGTATTATTATTATTCTAAGTTTTGAGTACATGTATGTTCTGATACATTAACAGGGATTCAGATGCAATTCTAATCACTTCTGAGAAGTGGAGAAAAGTCTCTTAGAACATTTCACACACAAAAAAGACTTACAAAAAAAACAAAAAAAAAAAAATAGGAAGGAAGGATGTGAGGATACAAGAAGCCTCTTCTGCTTTTCTTGATCTTTTTCTTGGATCAGGATGTTCCGGGCTATATTTTTTGAATAATTGTGTTTAGTAAAAAGTTTGTCCTAGTCAGGCTGCGTGGTAACAAACCTATGGAGGATTTAACTCGAATATCTCAAAAACCTGACTCGTCTTCCGTCCTAGAAACTGTTCATGTCTTTATCAAAAATGGAAAGCCACACTTTGGCTTGTTCAAATTTCACCTTACAACGCTACAAATGTTTACAATGCTGCATGTTTGCAAAAACAACAACAACCCTTTTTTCATTATGCCATCACAGACCAGATGTGATGTTTTCCCGGCTTTGGTTCTCTCGTTTCTTTTTACGTGTATTTATTTTTCTCCTTTTTTTTCTTCTTTGTTTATGATTTTTTTCATTTTTGCTCAAAACTTAAAACCCATCTTAAACTGTGACTTGACTTCTTGACTTTACCGACGGTATGAATGAGTGACGAGAAAACTTATACACTTCAACAACGGAACATAACACACAAACATGAGGAGAAAAAAAAGAAATACATACAGGAAACGGCAAAATGATATTAAAAATAAAAAATGTAAAGAAAATATATTAAACTTGTTCAGTGGAAATACTGTACAAAACAAATAAAGATATGTTTCAACCCTTTTTCCCCACTGTTTTCCATTTACCTTTAAATCTTTACCTGTTGTCTGTGAGCGTGGTGTGTCTGCGTGACTGTCAGTCTCTAAGGTGCCACACTGAGTGGCTAATTTGAAGCACTTTGAAGCATGAGTGGTTGAAGAGAAGAGGCCTGGACTATGAAGTTTTGGATAAGTTGCGGTATAGGAGTGGTATTTAAGTTAATTTTGAAAGCTGCACTAAGTACAGTAGTTTCATAGCTTTTGAGTTTTTTGTTTATTTAAGATAAATAATAATTGTAACTAGGAATACAGTAGGGCCCTTTGTAAAGGTTTAGTTTGGGCTTCACAAATAGAGGAATTATATATTACGACTTTATTCTCATAACATTATGACTTTTAATATTACGACTTTATTCTCACAATATTATGACTTTATTTTCACAATGTGACAACTTTATTCTCACAATGTGACAACTTTATTTTCACATTATTGAAACGTTATTCTCACAATATTATGAATTTATTCACATAATATGATGACCTTATTCTCACAATATTACGACTTTATTTTCACAATGTGACGACTTTATTTTCACATTATCACAACTTTATTCTCACAATATTACAACTTATTTCTCACAATATTATGATTTTATTCTCATAATATGACAACTTTATTTTCACAATATGACGACTTTATTTTCACAATATGACAACTTTATTTTCACAATATTACAACCTTATTCTCACAATATGATGACTTTATTCTCATCATGTTATGATTTTATTCTCATAACATGACAACTTTATTCTTACAATATTCTGACTATTCTTACAATATTCTGACTATTCTCACAATATTATGAGTTTATTCTCAAAATATTATGATTTTATTCTCCCTATATTACAGTTTTTTCTCATAATGTTATGACGACTTTATTCTCGAAATATTAAAACAAATATTCATAAATGTGCTTCAGTCTGGCCCTAATACTCCTCGTAGGTTTTCCTTTTCGACATAAATGTTTGTTTTTTTTAATAGCGAGGACGACACGTATGTAGTAATACATCCTACAGAGGGCGATAAATCACCAGCCTGGGCTGTTCACTGCAGTTTTTAAACACGAAGAAGAAGACCTTCAAAGTTATTACCGGAAGTGTTTTTTTCCAGGCTCACGCTGTTAAGGAAAGCTGCTGCTTCTGCTGCCACATTAGCCACATCCTCCTGGATTCTGAAGGTGAAACAGTTTACCAGTGTCTGAGAAGACGTGATATAATCCAGAAACGGGATTAACATGATGAGTAGACGTGTGTTTGTAGATGTTAATGAGCTACCACTGCCGCGCCGCAGGTCGTCAGAGCTAGCGTTAGCATGTGCTACATAGCTAACGTGATTATGAAGGAAACCACAGCGAGAAAAACGAGAGCCAGCTAGAACAGGATATCTGAGTGAAATGTGTTATTATGAGATTCTGTACTGTTGACACGCTAAAACGAGACATTATACACTATCTGTTTACTATTAACTTGCTTATCTTTGCAGCCAAATAGTTGTCACCTGTGTCACCTCACAACCCAACTAGACCTATAAATCAATAAGTCATTTGTTATTGAAGAATTACTTGGGAATGCTTAGTCTACATTTCCAATTATGTAGTTTTCCTGCTTTCGTTGTTATTGCTGTCATCCGCCGTTCTCCTATGTATTTGCAGCACGATTTCGACATTGCATACAGCTCGGGATGGGAATCGGTTTCGATTCCGATGCTTGTCAAAATATTAGATAGATATTGTACAGATCTTAAAAATGTAAAATCCGATACTATCCAAAAAGCATGTGAATTACATGATTCACTATGCACATGACTGGAAAAAATGGCAAGAAAAATCAGTCGTGCTTGGGCTGTTTTATATAATAATGTTTGTTACACAGTTGAAGGATTATGTCTTTGAAATTACTCTTAGCTCAAATGTGTTGTCAACAGTTTAATAAATGGTCTAAACCAGGGGTGTCCAATGGTCCCTTCAGACCTTTTTTATTTTAGCAGTAAAAGTTACAAACAATGTTTTGTAATATTTGTATTTTCATTGCCACATTTATCATTTTGAAATGGCAATGTAACAAAGCTAAGTCACACAGGAGTGAACAAATGAAACAATTCTGCCTTTCTTTCACATCTGGAGGCAGATATCATAATAATGTAATAGGAGGTGAATGCCTGTATCTGTCTGACAAGTGACCTGGGCTGATTTTCTGTCCCACTTTGTCCCGGGCCATGAATAATACATTGTAAAACTGAAGCTGTGGGCCACACAAAATCTAACCGAGGTCCGTGATTGGCCTGTGGGCCAGACTTTGGACATGCCTGGTCTAAAATGCCTGCATCGTACTACTATTGGTATTGGTAGATATTGTATTGGACACAAAAAAGTGGTATTGTCCCATCCCAAAACGTTCATGACATTCTTGTGATGTTGTTGGTTTCTTTCCTGCTTTTTATCCATCCATCCATCTGTCCATCTTCTACCACTTTATCCTGCATGAATGCGCTGCTGGCTCAGAATTCTTAGCTGTATTTTCTGGGGGAAATGGTTGGTTTGTCTTTGAGTCATTTTCTTGTAAAATTGTAATTCTGGTGAATCTCTAATGCATCAGTTATTTTTTTTCCCCCACAGTAAACCAGCAGACATGAAAAAACAAGATACAGAGGAGTGTGCCACTCAGGGCAGTGAGGATTCTCCACCTGCAGCAGAAGGCATGGAGTCGCCCACAGCTGCAAAAGACAGATCGGACAGCAACAGCCCCAAAGAGTCTGAACCACTAACACCGCAGACGGACACACCTCCCCAGGGTGAAGAGGCAGCAAGTGAAGGTAAACTTGTTTGAAAACTCAAGTATGTCCACTTGCACTTGCAAGACATTACTTATGATGCTATCTTAAACAACATGGTTGGTAATAGGGATATCACAAAACCAGAAATCTGTTTGTCTGAGTGAATTAATCCAATATGAAAAAAAAAAAGAAAGATAAATCTCATGGACGTGGGCAAAAAAACAGTGAAATGTTACATGATATTGTCCATCTGTCCTCACAAACAACAATACAGACCACAGAATACAGTACTGTGGTTAATTTGATAGTTTTGAACCTAACCAGTCCTAATCTTACTCATCCAAATAATAGAATGACCAGTAGAGACAATGTTGCTGACATCCCTCACGAAATTGCCATCATTCTCTAGACTCTAAAGAATTCGTCTTCTCCATGTTTATTTCCCCCTCTCTTGCGTCTAGTCGCAGAAGCGACGCGGTCTCGGTGTGACATGGCCGAGGAGCTGAGCCGACAGCTCGAGGACATCCTGAGCACATACTGCCGGGAAGCCAGTGCCCTGCCTAATGGCAAGTTGCTTAGCCCAGAGCTCAATGGTCTGACGGGTGACGACAAGGCAGAGGAGGGCAAAGTCAATGGAGGTGAAAATGGGACGGAGAAGGAGCAAAAAAAGACTCAGGAGAAGAAGAAAGTGAAGGGTCTGGGTAAGGACTAATTCTTAATGAATTATAGGACACTCTGTTGACAGTCAGTTGACTGTAGATGTGAGAGTGGATGGTGGTTTACCTCCTTTTGTCCCTTTTGCCCTATTTCAGCTAGGATTCACCTCATGTGGAGAATAAAGCGTAGAAGATGAATGAATATTCTGAATATGCAGAATCTGTAGACATTGTATACGATTTTGAGTCATATGTAGTTTGACCAATTACAGTTTTTTTGCACTATTTGTACTTATTTATATACATAAAACACTTATTTATTTATTTTATTGTTAGACTGTAAAAACCAGATACATGTATAGACATTTAAAGTAAGATAAAAGACATTTCTCATCAAAAACTCATAAGTGACAAAAATTCAATGCTATGTATTGGTTCCTTATCTGCTGCCAAGCAACGAAATTTCGTTGCCAGTTTTCACTGCTGTGTATTCTGTGCAATGACAATAAAAGGAAGTCTAAGTCTAAGTTGGGTGGATTTTGGATACCTTCAGCTAAAGGATGGATTGATCCCCAAAAAACTGCGAAATTATTCAATCGAATTAATCCAAATGGAAAGAAATAGGCAGTAGAAAAATATGAGATAGAAGCAAACTATATAGCCAGCTATACAAAACATTTAAAAAAATTAATCTAACCCGATAAACAAACCATTTTGTGCAAAGATATTGCAATAGAAAGAATCATTAGTAAAAATCACCAGAAACTGGAGAGCAACACATTGATAGTCAGGGCGACGGTGCATTGCAATTTTATGTCACCCAGAATCAACATTCTGTAATAGTTGTGTTTTTTTCTTGTCTCTAGGTAAGGAAATCACCCTCCTCATGCAAACTCTCAACACCCTGAGCACACCAGAGGAGAAGCTTGCAGGCCTCTGTAAGAAATATGCAGAACTGGTGAGTGTTTCCTCCCCTGAGGTGGATAAATTCACACCACAATTTATCACAGTTCATTTTCAAACAGACCGACATGTTTAACCTTATAAAATAACACTTATTCAACAAATTGAAAAAAATAGCAAAGGTGACCTTGATGAAAATTTTTTTTCATTATTCAAAACTGGCCATTTGCAAGTGTAAATGTTTGCGTGTGTGTGTGTGTGTGTGGCAGCTGGAAGAGCATCGCAACACCCAGAAACAGATGAGAGTGCTGCAGAAGAAGCAGAGCCAGCTGGTGCAGGAGAAAGACAATCTGAGGAATGAACACAGCAAGGCCATCCTGGCCCGAAGCAAACTGGAGAGCCTCTGCAGGGAGCTGCAGAGACACAACCGCACGCTCAAGGTACATTTTAGGGCATCAGTATCAGTTTCTGAAGTGACTAACTTCGTTCATGTTGCCAGTGTAATTTCTCTCTGTGGCTTCAGTTTGACATCACAAACATACGGTAAGAGTATGTCACCAGATTGGATATCAGAAAAATAAAGGATGGAATGTGTAAACTACTGTCCCACTGCTGTCGTGTGACCAGGACAAGAGTGAAAGCTGCAAATGTCCACCAGGCACTTGGATCATTTAAGCTGTGCATTTTTGGGTGTATGCGTTTCACAATGCGAGCGGAAATGCTAGTCTTAGCTGTAAATTCCATATGGTTTAAAGACAAATTGATGAGAAACCATCTGTCTCTGCAGCATAGCTCATGTGTAGATGAAATGATCATGAAATTTAAATAGTTAAATAATAGTTGCCTCTTTTCTTTTTTTGTCCCCACAGCATTTTAAAATCTGAAATACTTCACACATTGCCTTTTAATCAATGTATCATAATGTTCCATGGGAAATACTTGACCGACATCCCTGGAATAATTTTTAGCTTTTAGTAGTCCTTTGCTGACAAACAAAATATAATCCCTCTGCTCCAAGTTGTGCCGAAATGAAAAACATGTTGTGCAACGCGCACATGTAGCTCAAATATCACGTGAGGCCAAGGTTGAACGGGCCACTACTGGCCTCTCTTTTAATATTACGTTTCTGAGACAAGGTAGAAGTAGAAAAAACAGTGTGAATGTTCTGTGTTTCACACGTCACGTCTCTCCTTCCACAGGAGGAAGGGATGCAGAGAACGCGTCTGGAGGAGGAGAAAAGGAAGGAGGTGACTTCTCATTTCCAGGTGACACTGAACGACATCCAGACTCAGATGGAGCAGCACAACGAAAGAAACGCCAGCCTCAGACAAGAGAACACGGAGCTGGCTGAGAAACTGAAGAAGCTGTATGAGCAGTACAAGCTGCGGGAGGAGGTGAGCAAAGAGTTTGATATTAGTAGGGCTGGGTATCAATCAAAAATCTTTGATACCGGTACCAATACCTTCATTTCGATACTGGTTCCTGATCGATACTTTTTTCGATACCAGTTTTATAATGTAATTTCTAAAAAAGAAAATTACATTACACATTATGGTACAAAGGTACACGGTAGAAAAGGGTAGCACACCTTTAACAATAAAGTTGTGACTGTGGCATCTTGTTTTTCCTTTTTTCTGCCAGTGTGAACAGATTCACACTGACTGGCCTTGTCCTCCTCCTCACATCGGGTTCAGAGGCTACTGTGAGGACAAGATAAACATAACAGTGAGCTGTTTAACAGCCAATGCAGTAGATTTTAACAGGTTAAGCTCTATCAGTTACTGTCTATATTCAGTTTGCTTTTCATTTAGTTTAGCTATATAGCCATAACATAAAACTACACACTAATATCTTAAGTTAGCGTTACATGGATCCCACTTCAAGCTCATATTACGCTGCAGTAACGTTAACTTAAGTAAACAAACATACAACACGTAAAGTTACCTGTTGAAGTCTGGTGGTGATGATTTTTAATCAGGCCGCTCTGTAACATCCACAGTAGGGCTGTTGTTGAGAGGAGGTGGATGGCTGCGCTCCGCTCTTACATTCAAATACTGAGCAACTTTCTGCTCTGAGGTTGATGCCACACACGTTTGGGTGCTCCGTTAAATTTGTCGCCGACCTTAGTGACGATATCTATTTTACAAATTGCGTCACGCACTGTATTAGTATTACTTTAACTTTAAGTGGAGCCACACTTTCGACCTCGGTGACATTTTTAGCCCCTTCACAACACACTTTCGTGTAGTTAACAACACAGATACAGTACACATAACAGCATTGTATTCTTCCTGCATGCCGCAACCATGTGTAACGTTGCAGTCAATCACCGGCAGCATTATCAGATCTTGATCACGTGATTAACTCTGCAGGTACCGAAACTTAGGACCGAAAAATAAGGCATGTTTCGATACACGGTAGTATCGAAGCATTTTGGTCGGTACCATAAAAGAACCGAAGTTCGGTACCCAGCTCTAGATATTAGTTCCCTTCGTGTTGACATACATGCTTATTCCCGTGTCATTGTGTATTCCCCCACTAGCACATAGACAAAGTGGTGAAGCACAAAGACCTGCAGCAACAGCTGGTGGACGCCAAGCTGCACCAGGCTCAGGAGCTGCTGAAGGAGTCGGAGGAGCGCCACGACAAAGAGAAAGACTTTGTAATTATCCACCGCACTGCCACTCAGACATTAACAAGATAAAATGACACAGATTCCGTTGTACACAAATGTGACCAGTGTCTGGTTCCCCCCTCCTCAGCTCCTGAAAGAAGCCGTGGAGTCTCAAAGGATGTGTGAGCTGATGAAGCAGCAGGAAGTTCACCTCAAACAGCAGGTCTCCCACGAGTCCTTAGGCTCGCCCTTTATCGCCCGACTTTTTCTTCTTCTTTTTTTTTTCAGTTATCGGAACCTTTAATCGTGAAACTTGTGTTGTCTCCCAGCTGTCACTGTACACAGAGAAGTTTGAAGAGTTCCAGACCACTTTGTCCAAAAGCAACGAAGTCTTTACCACGTTCAAACAGGAGATGGAGAAGGTGAGGTGTCGAGAGGGAGAAGAGGGATTGAATTGCATTTGCATCTTTTTTTAAGGAATGTGACCATCTTGTGTGTTCTCGGTTTTACAGATGACCAAAAAGATAAAGAAGCTGGAGAAGGAGACGGCCATGTATCGATCCAGGTGGGAGAGCAGCAACAAGACACTTCTGGACATGGCAGAGGAGGTAACGCAGCTTTTGGTTTTATTGTTGCCTTCCATACTTCCTTTTGCACTTTGATTTTAAGATGACATCAACAGCTGCTTTAAAAGGCTACAATACTTTATTATCTTTATTTTAAAGTAGATAATTATTCCTAATCAAATGTATGCCACTTGAAGTCCATATAACTAGGGGTGGTTATTGATAGGTTTTTATCAATATCAATGCCATGTCGATTCTGCCTATCAATCCAATTCCTTATCAATTCTCTTATCGATTCCTGAGTAGTTAATCGAATGGAAAACACAGTCTTCTGCACCAAAAGCAACCATTTTAATTTTTTCCCATAAAAAACTATTTGTCCAGGAGCTGAGCGAGTGAGCGCTGTAAAAAGGACAAATCAGAAACCCCCTGGAAAAGTGGGTGTGTGTTCACCTGTGTCTCATTTGATTGTAAATGGACCATGCACAAAACCGAGCGTTCTGAAAGGGGCGGGTTCAGCAGGGTTATTGAACTGCTATGGTGCTTCAACCTTATGGTATTTTGACCAAAGCATGTCACTGACATGTTCATTAGGACACCAGGGAACTATTTTAATGGGGGAAATAGGGTATGTCTCCTTTAAATGAAAATAACGCTACTGTAAGCTTGTCACAGTACACTTAATGAACATCAGCAATTCTTATGTAATCTAATCATCTCATCATCTAAAATTCATTAAACCTGGAAATATTTACTTGTAGCTTGGCTTTATTAATAAAAACTGTGTATGCTGCTTGCAGTTGCAAGGCGACAGTGTGTTAATGCAGGATATTTAATATAAACGTTAGTAAAGTTACGTTACCGTCGTCAACAGAGGTCGCAGTGGAGCTTTGACCAGAAACGGTAGCACAAGCAAAACATTGCACCTCACGGCTTCATGGACGCACACACCACAGAGATCATTCAGCAGACGCTCACTCCGAGCCACGTTGACGGTGCGTTCAAGGACCTCAGCAGGGTGGGAAATTTCTGTAAATGTACCGCGACGCAAAATTTCGGGGAAACCAGAAAAAAAATGTTGTGCAGTGAAATGAGAGAATCTTTAAGAACAATCGATAACATTGGAGGCGTACAATTCCGATGGAGTCGGTCAGTTGAAACCGGTTTATGACTCGATTCCCATCCCTAATAATAACGTATCTTGAATATGTTTATCTGACTGTTGGAGTGCTGGTGAATCTCATCTGTGATTGGATGCTTTTTCCGGTTGGACGTCCTGAGGGCGCCGTAAAGACAAGTATATGTGCACAAAGCTCTATTTCTCTGCTTTCCGGTATCTCTCCACCCATCTTATACAGATCGCCAGTCCATAGTTTTTTAATTTTCTGTATATCACAAGTTGTTTTTATGAGAAGCACATATGCCACATTGGTCACAGAAGGATTAATGTGTGCATGAGGAGTAGACCTATGAATATGTGTGAATATTTTAAACCACCAGGGAGACGGAGAGAGAAAGTAAGTGTGATTAACATCAATGTCATTAAAATGTGACAAGAAATGTGTTTGAAATTGTGTCAGCCTTGTTGACGTTCTTGTTTTTCTACAGAAAGCTGTGCGGGACCGGGAGTTTGAGGCACTTCAGGGTAAAGTCCAGAGGCTGGAGAAGCTGCGGCGGGCGCTCAAAGTCGAACGGAATGAGCTCAACAAGAAGGTCCAGAACCTTAGTGGTCAGCCGGGTGGCACCACAGGAGCCCCGACCTCAGACCCAGGGACCGACTCCCCCTCTCCACCACCTACAGACTCTCTGCCGGAGCCCAGTGCCTGTGCTGTCCTAGACACCACTCCCTGCTCCCACTCTTGCCACTGTGACCCAGAACAGGACACAAACGCCCTGCTGGAAGAGGCAAACGTTCAGCCCGTCACCACACAGGAATGAATTTAAATCACTCAAAATGTACCCCCACCCCCCCACCCCCCAGAAAAAAGCCACCATCCTGCTAGTTGATCCTCCTCCCCTAAAAGAAACTGGTGTTAAAACTGGTCCAAGAGTAGATCAGACAAGGACAGATTTAACAGGTGTCCTCCTCGTGTCCTATGCAGGCTTTCACAGCGAGATGAGACGACTGTGCCTCATCCGTCTGCACATTTACATGCACATTACAAATCAATTACTGTGAATGTTGGAAGTAAAAGGAGACGTTAATTTGCAATACTGTAAGAGAATCAACCACTATAATCAAGATTTTCATCAAGAAAGCTAAGCAGCCTAAAGGAAACCGCTTACCTGCATAGCAGAGACGGGGCCAAGGAACAAATCATACTCATTCTGTTGTATACATATCATTGAAATTAAAAAAACAAAACATTAACCAGCTGTCTAATACTTACCTCATCTCAACCCTTAAGGCCTTTGTACGTCAACAGTGACACAAATAAATAGCATATATCTTGCATATATGCACATCTTTAATATATATATACACATACGTGTATATATATATATATATATATGTGTATATATATATATGTATATATATATACGTATATATATGTATATATATATATATATATATATATATACATACATACATACATACATATATACATATACATACACACACGTACTGAGAAGTATAAATGTGCTGTGCAAAGGCCTTTTATGTTGACTTGGCATTAACAGGTTATTAGTGTGTATGTAACTGTCAGGACTGTTTTGCTTCACATTCCCTTGTTTTTGACTTAGAGCAGAAGTGCGTGACGAGACCAATAACAGTGCTGCTTGGGAAGACACAAGCCCACCAGGTCGATGTCAACAGGAGTCGTTACACATTGAAAGGCTTGTGTATTTGTTTGTGTCACATTTGTGACAAAAATGCTGGGAAGACCACAACACTGAGCGAAGTGTACCAATATTTGTTTCGTCTCACATTATCATATCTTAGTTATAAATCATTTTTTTCAAGGAAAAAAAAATTGTTTGGGAATTTTCATTTTCTGTTTTTCACACAGTTGTGGTGTATTGTGTTATTGTTATAGACTATGTTTTGTGTCCAACTCTTCATTTCCAACACTTTTGGATTAATTTCCCTTTTAATTTAGTTGTATGCATTTTTTCCCCCCAGTCTTACCACTCGGTTAAATTAACGCTTGTGTTTTGGAGTGTATGTTGTAAGACCATCTCCTAGCCGTTGTAATAGCAGTAGCTTGTAATCAGGTTCTAACAACGAATGTTCAAGGTCCTCTATGCAATGCTTTGCCTCTTGGTTTTTATTCAGAACTGGCAAACCGTCTAAGAATGTATACTCACTGTATACCCACTGTCCTGCATGGATGTACTGTATAAACAGAAAATGCTATATCACAGAACCCTGCTTGTTGAGTGACAGATGTTTTCAAAAGACATCTGAGCAACATGGAAATAAGAAGGAAAGAATTGTAGTTTCACTCCCAAACACGCCAATCTCTCTTCTCTTATGTAATATGTAGCACTAACGACAAGTCGATAACTGAGGGATTTAGTCGTTTAAAACTTAAATAGAACTGGTCGTTTGCGAGGACAGATTCGTTGTATCTCCAGTCTCGTGGGAAATGGAGGTTCACAGTCCATGAGATGGAACCAAAGACGCTTCCTGATTTGTCATTTGCAGTACTTTTATCTGGCTATGTATATTTTGTTTCTTGTTGAATAAAAGATGTTAGAGTGTATATGAGTTGTTGGCTCATTAGACGAATATTTTGGTGTAAGGAATGGTTTGTTGTTAACCATAATCTGTCAAATGTAGCCAACATCAAACTGGGCAGAAATAACCAAGATAGCTTTTTGGAAAGTGAAAAACGACATATTATTGGCCTTTGGAGATATTTCAACAGGTGAAATGGAAGACACTCACAAATTGAATCAAGTATTGAATCGCACAGATAATTCAGAAACTTTATGTATATATTTGAATACATTTACCGGCCTAACATTATTTTCACCCCTACAAGGTGCATTCATGTACAATTAAGTCATACTGCAGTACAGTGGAGAATAAAAACTATCTGAAGGTGGTATATTGCAACAGTATATGTCCACAAGGACCATTTATATAATCACTGACTTAAGTCACTTGCGTTTTTTTTGTATGTGTATTATTTAAGTGTCAAAAAAGGGACCTTTTGAAATCAAAAAGCTACATCTTTCTCTTCTCCATCTTCATCATTCTACTCTTCACCTTTGTGCCTAGTTCCTAGTCATCCAGCTGGCAGAGGCATGCCACTCCGCGGTTAACCCAGTGCTTCTGTGGCTTGTCGGAGGGCAATTCGATAGACATTACATAGTTGGTGGAATGGCCTGTGGTGGACAAGGTCCCTCTGCGAGCACTGGTTTTGTAAACAGGAGAAATATAGATGTTTTCATGCTTAAAGTTGGACATCTCTCCAGGTTTAAGCTTGATGATGGGTAAAGTGTCAAAGAGAATCTTGGGAAGGGATTCTCCAATGAACATGCTCTCTCGGTCCCAGCGTGCACCTTCCATGAAAAGGCCTCTAACATAGGCTCCATCCTCTGGCTTCTCATCCATGTGTTTCTCCTCTTTGGTTACCTCATATTCAAAGCCGATGAAGTCAATAGGAATGGTATACTTCCTGGCAAAGTTCTGAGACACTCCCGTAAGGAATGACTGAGTGAAATAAAATCCAGAAAGCCAAAAGACTGATGGCGGACCTTTATCTATCCAGTCTTGTAGGAATTGCAGTCTGGCTAGCAGATCAGCCATGTAGCTCCCCAATGGCTTGAGAGAGGGGTATGACTTGGCCGCCCACATAGCAGGCACCTTGCCCACCAGCATGCTGTTAAAGATGTCTTCAAGCTCAGAAGACATAACAATCTGGCCTTTCAAAGCTTTTTTGATGTTTATCAAACTACCCCGGACGACAAGTGTGAGTCGATTGAAGCGGATTATCTCCTGCCTCAAAACAGTATTCATAGATTCCTCATACATGACAGGGTATTTTTGGATCACCTGTTGCGTGTCAAAGTCTGCTGGCAGCTTGGAGAGGATGTCTTCTGCAAGCTCATCTACTACTTCCTGAGGAGACTTACCCGCACCTCCCATCTGCCTTGGCATTGTTAATTGTACTCCTTGGAGGAGCAGATTGGTTTCTTGATTGTCTTTAGTGATGTCAGCATTGCTGTGAAGTCCAAAAACACAAGGATCGGCCAAAATTGGTAGACTACGAATGTAGTCAACATATGACTGGTAGGGTCCATGAGGTGGGATGTAATACTGATTTCCCTCACACAGATTGTAGCATTCCTGCTGTATCACCTCCCAACTGTAGAAGTTGGACAGGAGTGAGAGCAAAAGACGTCGGTCTTTGTCATCAGTCACCCTGCCTCCATAGTTGCATTCTCCTGTGAGGTATGTGAGGGCTGCCAATGGAACCTCCTCATACTCATCCAGGAACATCTGGATCTGCCTGATGCTAATCTTCAGGTCAGACTCATTGAACTCATATGGAATATTCCAGCCTAGAGGCCCAAAGTTCCTCCTTTCCTGTACCAGTGCATGGAAGAAGGTCAGACCAAACAAGAGCTTTTGCCAAATTTCTTGTTTTTTGGAGCTGACAAAGAAGGCAGGATCAGAGATGGGGTGACTCTGGTAAGAGCGCATCAGGTTGGCTCTTATTCCTTTTGGCGGTTCATTTGTCATCTTCAGCCCATTCTGCAGAATACTAACTGGGAACTTGTCAGAAGGATAACTAGTTAACCACAACCTAAACTTGGTGTCTGTGTTCTCTGGGGTGATGGTTACTTCACAGATCCTCTCTAGAGCGGGCATCCAGCTGGTGGCCAGGTGGCAGTTTTGTAGTACCACCCATGTGCCCTTTTTGATGGCTTGGTTTATCATCTGAGCAGCTATGGGTCCCTGTCCCTGCCCAAGTGAAATAGTTTGGGTATTACTGCCCCCCATGTTGAGATCATCAGCAAACTTCAACAGACCTGCAGTTGGATCAGAGCCTGCAGACAACACAAAGATGAGAGGAGAGCAGCAGTTTGAGTCTTTGTAGCTCTCTGCCAAGTCAAAATTGGGTGGTTCAATGAAAGCCTGTCCCATGTTGTCTTGTATAAAGTCCTGCACAGCTGGAACCAGTTTATCTGGCCTGAAGCATCTGATCACAACCATTCGATCCATCCCGACCAAATCACTCCACTTGTCAGGAAACTGCTCTTTATGAGGCTGCCCTGAGTCATAAAGCCTCTTCCATTCATCTATGTTTTCATTGATATGTTCAAAGAAACCATCCAGGTTTGGCAGTTTAGAACCCATGACAATCTCAGTCCAAGATTTTTCAGATAGCCACTCTGGAGCCGGGTTAGGATGTGGATTATCCAAAGCAACGCCACCTGTTAAAAGGAAGTGCCAAACTTGGTCGTCAACCTCGCCTTTACCCTGCATTATGCCAACAGTGAGTAGCAGGGAAAATAGCAACTTATCCTTTTCAAAAAGTGAGCGGCAGACATTTTTATAGATGCAGAGAGTAAAGTATTCAATTATGTTGTCAATTCTTTCATTCACATCATCACTCTTCTGACTCTCAGCAATGGAGTACAGGTAGAGGTGGATAAACCAGGTCAAGGAGTACTGATACATGGGTTCAATGTTGGCCAGTGTTGAGATGCAGAAAAACAAGATGGAGGAGTGCTCTGCCACAGGACGATAGCCCATTCGAGTGTCATCAATCTCTTTCTCTGTGACACTGGCAATTTTTTGCTTCTTAGAGATCTCCTCTGAGAGAATCTTAGAAGATGACAAGATTTTAACTGCACCCTCATCCTCCAGGATGTTGCCCTCAGAAGAGGAAAGGACTTGCAGGATCTTATCCTCAATTTCTTTTAGCTGCTTGCTGTTGGCTGCACTCTCAAGAATGAGCTCGTTCTTCTTCTCTTCAAGTTCAGGTCTCTCCTTGGCCACTAAAAGCCCTAAAAGCTGGTCCTGTAAGCCTTGAGGGGTGATCATAAAGTTCAGAAGACAGACTTTAGCAGCCACTTCAGGGAGATAGTGAGGGTTCCTCAGCCCAGTGGTCATGTAGAATTTAAAGTTTTTAGAATATTCCACAGTATTCTCGCCTATTTTCATGTACTCCACACCTTGCTGTTTGAAGGTCTGCTTTAGTAAAACAGGCTCAAGTACAGGTTGAAGTTCCTCTAAAACATTTTCCAAAAGTACAGGGCTACCAAACTGAATGCAGTTCTCCAGTATCCTCACATAGTTATCATCTGAAAGTTTTATGACAGAGAGCTTATTTTCCTTCTCCATGTTCTTGATCCATTTGTTGGCTTGACCTTGAGGGTCTATCATTAGGGGCCATCGACGAGAGTTAAAGGCAATGATACCATTGTCTGTTGAGAAGGAGTCCACTGGCAGCCCATCAATCTGCCATGCTCTGATGGCCACCTGGTTACCCAGAGTGGTGCTGAGGGTGAAGTCCCCAGAGCAAGGGATTTTCTTCTCTTGGCACACTTTGTGCCAATTTTCCTGACATGTTGTACGGAACTCTACTGTAAATGCACCAAGGTAAGATATGGTTCCTGAAGAAAGGAGTATGTCACCTGTCAGGTTGGTGTATGTAATCCCAAGCTGCCTTGCAGCCTCTGTCCATCTGTCTTTCTCACCACCCAGTCCGCCAATTAGCTTCTCTGCCCTGTCCAGCTTCTCAGAACACAATTTAATGTTGTTTTCAAGCTCTTTCTTCTTCTCCATCATTTTCGCTAAGTCTTTATTCAAGCACTCAAGTCTGTCCACTACTTCTTTCAGCTCAGCTTGCTTCACAGCCAATGTTGCCATCTGCTCTGCCACCTCTTCCTCAGCTTCTTTCAATCTCTCCTTCTTTGGTGCTACAACTTTGGCTACACGCTCATACACTTCCATTGCCCGCACCCACTTACAGAGACCCTCACAAGCCGATGACACATTTTTAATAACAGAGGGATGGAAGTCAGGGTTGTCAATATACTTGTCTCGAATTTTCTTGATGTAAGGGACCGGGATGTTGTCTCTGTCATAGGTTTTGAGACTTTCCAAAAACTTCTGGTCTGCCAGGAGTTTCTTGGAAGGGCCCCAGAATTCTTCAACCATTTTACCGGAGCCACTTGGATCCGGTTTTTTCTCAGGTTTGATGCCCTTCATGATACAGATGGACTCCATGACTAGTTTAACTGGACCAGGTGGGTTCTTCATAGACTTAACTTCTGTGATATGAGCAGGTTTTAAGGTATCTAAGGCTGACAGGGCAGCTTCTAGAGCAGGCAATGCTTCTGCCAGGTCTTTTTCGCAATCATTTTTTATCTCTGTTGCTGCTTCTGCTGCATCATTAGCCACTTTTTCATCAGCAGATACTACTTTTTTCTTGGCATCCACTTCGACTGTTTCTCCCTCAATTTTGATCATCATCTGATCTGTCTCAGCTGAAGTCTTGATGAGTTCTGGCTGCAAGTCTGTCAGCTCCTGCTGCATTTCTGACACCTGGGACGCAGCAAAGTCCAGTTTCTCTAGACCAACTATATATCGGTTTCTGGCAGTGTCAACTTCATCCCTCTTATCGCCAAGAAGAGTCTTAAATGTGAGGATGAGTTCAAGGTAGGAAGTGGGTGTGACATAGTTGTGTCTCCTTAAACTGGAAAAGAATGCCTGGGACAAATCCACAACACTTGTCTGGAAGTTCTTGCACATTTCTACCACCTCTAGTCTGATTTCACTCTCCATTTCCACATCTTCTAAGAACTTGTAGGCCACCATCTCCAGAGCATCAGTTGGCCATGCATGAAACCAGTCAATAGTGCAACAGTTAATGAGGGAGGGAAACATTCTCAGTCGGTTCCTGAATGCATCACCAATGGGACTCATGGCTAGCACGATATGAAGGTTTGACTTCACACGGTCGATAAAGAAGTTGTACATTGAGAGTGGCGAAGAATCAATCTTTTTGCCTTCCATCCGGGCAATTCCCTGCACTTTCTCAAGAATTTCAGCACGTTCATCAGAAGGAAAGATATTAGGCACATCACCAGTGTTGAGGAGCATGTTGACATCCTCCAACATGGCCTCATCCTTAATTTGGCTGTCATTGAACAGGAAAACTGAATCACTGCCTTCAATGCCTGATTTAAGCATCATCCGCTTCAGGTCATCTCGCCAGTCTGACATGCTGTATGTTTTGGTCAGCTCAATTTGGAACAAGATGTAATCGTTGATGAAAGTGCCCAGCTTTGTGGCACTCTGACGCCCTGAGCCCCCAATACCGACGAGCAGAAGGTGGCCGTTGTCTTGTTTCAGCACACGGCAAATGCGGGAAATGTGCTCAATGGCAAACTTGAACATAACAAGAGACATGGGTGTCTTGCTGCAGTTGTTGTAGTCTTCCAGGTAGAGCTCCATAACTTCTAGCAAAGCATTCAAGTCTGTAATTTCATCATAGGCCCTGGTATCAGAATCAGGGTCAGAATAGTCACCAAAGAACAAGCTACGGATAAGCTCATCCTCGACATTGCCATCTGGAGCGAGGTGGCTCAGGAGATTATCCATGCTCTGTTTAAAGTACTTTGCTGTTCTCTCTTTAACAATTGTGAAGAATGTCTCCTTGTCTTTCTCGCTAATGAGTCGATCATAGAAAACACGGTAGATCTCATGGATCCACAGGCGGATCAGTTTGTCTTCTGCCTTCATGTGTGTGTGTGGAGCCAGGAGTACACCTCGTACGACTCGAGCAAAGTCTCGCAGGTTAAAGATGTAGTGGGATTTAGATGGGGTGGGAAGGAAGCTGTCTATAGTGTCCTTATAGACTGCCATTGTCGCCTGGACCATGGTCTTGCCTAACTTGACGAAAGAGGGATCAAATCCCTTGCCAAAGTGCCAATCGGTGATGGAGGTGAATATCATAGTCAGAGTTTCATCATCAAAGCTATCAATTGTGACGATATTCAAGTGACGAGTGAAGCGCCCAGTAATGTCATTCCTCCCACCACCAGGAGGCCCCATTGCAGACATAAACAGCACATCCACTATGTTCTGTCTGGAGGTGTCCTTCCTGTCATACCAGTGACGGTGATCAATCCACTGTCTTAACAGCTCAATTGGGGGTTGAGCACCATAGATTTCTTTAGCTGGCATGTTCAGATCATCAACATAGACGACACACTTCTTCCCTAAAGGTGGTCCAAATGTGCCCTTTTTCCTTCGGTCTAACTTTGACATGATGATATCTTGGGTCTGATTTGCAGAGGTACGGGCTGAGAAATTGATACAGTTTGGTGTGTACTGTTCCTTTGGCAGCTTTTCCAAAAAGTTGTTGTTAATGACAGATTTTCCAGTTCCAGTAGGCCCCACAAAAAGCATGGGTGTTTCATGTGACAGGTATGTGTGTAGGAAATACAACTGACGTGCTGTCTCCATGGTGGGCCTAATGAGGTCTGACACATTAGCTCCAGGTGGAATGTCACTCTCTTCTTTTGTGATTAAATTTGTCCATGTACTCCACCCTTGTCCCCGTTTATCAAAGTAGAAATCATACACAGCTCCTCTCTCAGGGAAGATATCAGTCTTTTTGAGTGTAAAACTCTTAGGCCGAGGGTGCTCATCATCCATGCCCATGATCAGAGTGCGGTAGAACGCATCAAACTTCCTTCGACTGTCGCCTGTAATGGTTCCACCCAGACTCCATAAAGCAGAAAACAAAAACAAGCACTGCAGCCATGTGGTTATCTGCTGGGTGGATAAGGTTTGTGCGCCCTTGGTTCCTGATGCATTGATTTCATCCATCAGGCAGGTATACAAATTCATTAGACTGAAAACCAAATGGATGGGAGATGTATTAATCACAAAGCGACACTCATTGTCTATAAAGTCCAGACAGGGTGGCACTATCCAGTCAAACAGGTCAGTGATCAGTATTCTCTGTTTAGTATTCAGCTTTTCAGGCAGAGTGTTCATGTAAGCGTCTCTGAGAGGGGTCCAGCCCAGCTGCTCAGGTTCCATGTAGATCATTCCACACCTACTCACGGTAGCTGGGGAGGCTTGCTCCAGGTCAGCAGTTTCAAAGATCAGACTCATCTTAGCACTCATCTGTATGATCTCACCACTCATCAGACAAAGTTTCTTGTTGTCATCTAGTACAGTGTTCATGTTCTCGATCCAAACAGCATCAATGGGTCCATCAAAAATGATCCACTGCCGATTTTCTGAGGTGGACATAGCCTGATTCCTGTAGCTGGTAGCCAGGACACCATCAGACCACTCATGGCTAACAGGATCAAAGCAGCCGTACAGCTGGCCCATTGTAATTGATTTAGGGTTGATAATCTGGTGGCTCACAGCAAACTCATCCATCAGCTTTGCTTTGTAAAGGTCCCCGAGAGCAGCTGCAAGAACCTTATAAGAACAGCTTTTTCCTCCAAGAGGGTCTCCTACTATCATAAAGCCATGGCGTACCAACATCATCTCATACACCTGGATAATTTTGCCAATAAACCATGGAACTGGCCGAAGGTTGAATTTGGCAATGTTTTCTTTGAGAGCCTTGAGAAGGAGATCATAGTCTGGTTTTGGAAGTACAACCCCAGGAAATAAGTCAGAGATGATGCCCTGAAACAGAGGCACGTCCTGTGCCAGGAACTTGGCCATATTGACATCCATCAGTGCCCTAAGCAACAGCACACTCTCATCCTCGTCCAGGTACTTCAACTTCAAATTCCCTGCTGCAGTCAGAACAGACTTCACAGCTCGCATACCATAGTCGTAGTGGTGCTGGGAGGACAACTGCTCAGAGCACAAACGGTACGTAGCCACGATCTTTTGAGCCAGGCTCCGAGATTCAATGAAGCCCATGGAGTATAAAGAGATCTCTGCAATGAGACCATAGTCTGGGACCATCATAGCCACTGTGCGGAAAAGAGCCTTCAAGTTGTCAGGGAGTTCAGCCCTGCCAGCATAACCAGGGTTCATGGTGATGAAGACATTGCAGGTTGGGTTGAGTGACAGCTCTGTCCCCTCAAACATAAAAGTCTTCAGATCCTTGGCAATGGCCTGTTGTATACAGAGGATCTGCTGAGCCACCACAGAAAGCACCTCTACCTCAATACGATTAAACTCATCAAAACAGGCCCAAGCTCCAGACTGGGCCAGCCCTTTGAAAAATTTACTCATGGCTTTGTAGTCCAAGCCATCAGAACAGTTGAAAACAACACACTGTTTAGCCAAAGCTTTTGCCAGATCTTTTGTAGTCTCCGTCTTGCCAGTTCCAGCTGGACCCTCTGGAGCTCCTCCTAAGTTAAGCTTCAAGGCTCCCATGAGGGTTCTGTAACAGCGGTCTGTAAGGGGTGTGATGACCAGACGAGGGGAGTTTCCTAGATATTCATATCCATATTTCACACATGTAGTGATCATGCGCAGTATCACGTCTTCATCCTCCCAGAAGTAACGCAACTGAGAAAGCCAAGCAAAGTCATTCAGTGTGGACACGTTTTCATCGGCCAGATTTGCCACAACATCTCGAGCGTGAACATCAATCACAATGAGGGCACCAAGGGTCATTCTTGCCCCTCCTGGGAGTGCCCCACGTACCAACTCCACAATGTCAGCAATCTGGTCATTAGACTTCTCAACATATGAAGGCAGGGCATTGGTCTGGATGGCGTCAGAAACCTCACTTGTCCAAAAGATGGAAGAAGCACAAATGACAACTTGACCTTGCCATTGCAGCACCCACTGCTTTCTCGGTACCTCTGCATACTGAAGTACCCCTTTATGAATAACATGTCGAACACTCATGAGCATTTGATATTCCACCTGCAGTAGCCACTTCTCCACCATTCCATTGGCATCGGCAGGATTAATAATTTCTGTCATGGGCACAGTTTCTTTTTCAGAGCTGATCATGCCAACAATCTCCATTTTCTCTGAGAACTCCAATTTTGCGATGCCCTCAAAGCATTTTTTCAGGTGAGGTTGGACACACAGGGGGTCTTTGGTCTGTGACAGAATCTCCAGCAGCTCGTCATTTGACAGAAAAAAGAACCTTGGGAAAAAGAGCCTCTTCTTTTCCAAGTAGGTATTCAGGCCTTTTTGGATTTCATCTAGAAGCACATTGGACTCCTGCAGACGGGTCAGCATGTTGGGCTGTTCTGTAGCCACCAACACATGAGTATCTTTACCAGTTTCTGCAATCATTTTCTTATAGTAGCCATCCACAATGGCAAACTTTCGTCCCTCCTCAGGCATTTGTGCAATGATGTCCTCTGAACTAAAGATGGGTTCGAGGTAGAGCCAGGTGGCCTGACACTTTAACATGGAGTCTAAGATGTCCTGCATACTCAACAGTTTGTCCTCCCATTCTTTACATTCAGTCTCAATTGGCTTAATAAATGGAGACGCTTTCATGGTCTGTGTCTTCATAATGTTTTCATCCAAAAGCATTTGAATGTCATCCACAGCGGACACAATTTTGTATTCTGTATCTCTGTATTGACTGAGAGAGAACTGGAGGTCAGCCCATTCCTTTTTCATGTTCTCCAAGGCTTTTTCAAGAGCATACTCCTTACTGGCTAATGCTCCAATTTCTTCTAGCTCATTGGAGAATTTGGATAGTCCCAGGTCTAACATGTCCTTTAACGCGCTGTCCTCCTCTGGTATAATTTCAAAGCCTACAGTGCTACTAATCATCTCCCAGTGGTGTTCTTTGATGCCAGGGTTACAGATGGTTGTCAGGATGGGTAGGTGCTTTTTGAACACATCTATCTTGCTTTTGAAGTTTTGGGTAACACCACAAGGCCCAGGAATTTCTGAAAAAGACTTGTTCAATTTATGCATGGTCCTCCACATGACATCCAAGTCATCAGAAATCTTTTCAGCATTCAAGTGACAGAAGGGACCGTTCATCCACACTTTTGCATTTTTCTCAAAGTTTAGGGCTGTGTTCCAGAGCTGTTCATGTGGCACTTTGTCAGATATCAGAATTTGCAGCATCGGGTATTGTGTTTGTTCCTGGTCCAGCATTCCCTGCTGCCTGTTGATATCTTCTAGTTCAACGACAGCAGACTCAAGGTTGGAGGTGATTTCAGAGAGAGCCTGCACATTCTCTTTTATTTCCTCCTTGCTCATCCCTGCTTTCTCTTTAAAAGCTTGTATCTCTTTTTCCACATCTTGCAGCCTCAGGTCAAACTCTTCTATCCTCTTTTGAAGATTATCCTCAACTCGTTCTCTTAAGGCGGCCAGACGAGTTTTGCTGTCATCAAGCTCGGTCAGGATCTGTTTCGGCCACTGAAAAACACGGGCATTCAGCTTTATGTCATCAAATGACAGAGTGGCATAATCCAGAAGGAAGAGGAGACGGTGTTTTGCTTCATCAATCTCGTTTTTTAGCTTGTGAATGGTCACCTCACTGGTTTCCTTAATGTACTGGTAGAGAGACACCACGTCCTCTGTGGTTTCTGGGGTTCCTCGGAGTGTCGCTGTAATCTCCTCGTACTTTTGACAAATCCCTCTGTTAAGCTCTCGGTTCTCATCCACTCCAAATGTTACAATCTTGTATTTCAGTCTGTCACACAGGTCACACATGTCTTCATTTAGCCTTTCAGCATCCAGACAAAACAGGGATAGTGGCACCGTGGTAGGCAGTGAGGCAATTTCCTTCCACATTGCATTAATGCTCTCAATTTTGCAGGTAAAATCCTCCACCAAATGCTCCTGTTCGAGGAATGCTGTTATTTCTAGATTTGCTGTATTGTCCAGTAGATTACTATATTTTTCATACACATTCAAATACATTTTAGGTCCAATAGTGTTGCTGTTTAAAATGTCCTCCATTTTATTAAATAGGTCTGTAACCGATGATTCACCATGCCTCATGGTGCGAAGGTACAGGATGTTGGCATCTGGAAATAAGTTACATTCCACTCTTGGCAGATTTTCAGCACTCTTGAGAATTTCCTCGAATGCTCTATGGATGATATCCGTACATTCTTGCAAGCTTGGACAGAGGTCAATGTCAGGCTCCTCTATTTGTAACTTGACTAGCAGAACCTGAGTCTGATCATATTTCGTATCATCAAACACATGTCCAAAATCATTGCCCCCTTCATGTATTGTGAAGAAGTAGAGTAAGTCCTGTAATGATTTCATGACCAGGCTTCGAAGCTGCAATGACATGAGAGCAGCCACACAGTTGAAAAATTCTAGCTCACGAACTGGAGCCATCTGCTCATTCTGGTGTATGAGGGGAAACCACATATCCTTAGAGTTCTCAAACAGTGTAGTACACTGAGGCAGCCACCTTTGGACAAGTTTGTCTCTTGCACTTTGGCACTGTCTCCAGACAAACCCCTCAAAGTCAGATGGCAGGAGAGGGAGGTTGGCAGCGAAAAGATCCTCTAGTCTGACAAATCTCAAGGATGAGAAACTCTTTTGCCATATATCTTGCAGCATAATCATAATGTGATTGACAGTAAAGAGATGTTGGCTTTGCCACATGTGGGTCTTCTTGTAAATAGCTGACCAAGGCACTGGTGCACGGATGACTCTTCTTGGGAAGAGCTTAGGAATGCTGGATATGCAAAGTCGCTGGCGCTCTGATGGGTCCAACAGTATGTAGTCCACTATGCTCTTCTTGAGACTGAAGAAATAATCTCTTTTAACCTCCTCTTCCAAGTTAGCCCTTAAAGCCTGGATCTTTTTACTACCGTCCTTTGTGCCAGGTGGCAGCAGGCGTAATATGTTCCTCCTCTGCCGGAGTGGCTGAGGGGCCACCACCGTGTTGGGGACACCATCGGTGACATAGTACAAATACCTTTCTAGATCTCTGTCATTTGGTTCTGTATGTGTGTCTCTTATCTTCTCTTCTTGGCTGTACATGACAGCCAGCTGCTCTGAGGGACTCATAGGTCGGCTGCTGTGAATACATTCAGTGGGAGTGTGGCGGTGACGCAGCTCTTTGAAAGGAACTGCCACTGTTGTTAAATGGGGCTGGAGGATGGGTGGGTATTGGCTATTTCTTATAACTCTTTGATACAGCTCTGAAGGTTCTGCACCCTCTGGCAAAGGAAGGGGGAACGTCTGTTCAGTGCTCTGACTCATGTTAGAGCTGGTGTCATCCCCCATTTGCTTCTGTTGTTTCATCTTGCTCAGTAAAGGAAAGAAAGACTTTTTTGTTTCTAAGCAGCTTGGTGGTGATATTTGTGTATGATGTCTTTTTCTTTTACCTGTTTCTTCTGCTCTCTCTGCTGTGACTGGTGGCCATCTTGTGGTTAGTGGTTTTTTTTATGGGATTACATAGGCATCGAAAGCCTTTGATGAGATGGTGATGTAATCATGACATCGTATGACATCTGATGTTGATCTGCTTCCAAAATAAAAGCACAAAAACAAGCCACAGGCTAAAATGTTTGGGAGATAAAAAACTTCACCATACAAACGGCTTCTTTCCTATAACAAAGTTCCATTCAATGTGCAATTATACACCTGATGTAGATGGGAATTTTGTTTTATCTATAATAATATAATATACTGATACATCAATTCAAGAGTATTGTTATTATTATCATTATTATTATTATAATAAAATAATAATAATAATAATAATGTAATCATAATAATAATAATAATGTTATTATTATAATGTTATTATTATTACAGGCCAGCTTTATGAATTTGAATGAGTCGTCAGAACGTGTCACTTGCCGATATGACATTGATATGTCTTCTATTAATCGTGTATAACTTAGTTAACTGTGGTTATTGTTAAATGTGTTGTCTATGGTGTTGATTCTACAATACAATACAATAATGATCATTACCTGACAAAAACAATGGTGTTCAAATCCCTTGCTATTCCACTGTGTATTTTTGTCATGTCTTAATGGTTTTAGAATTCTTTTATCAAGTACACCATATTCTTGTTGTGGTTTTCATATAAGCCCCTGTAGGCTTCTACTGCACCCACTGTCATACTTTATTTCCTTGTTTGTGTTTTTTTTTTTATTATGTATTCATGTATGTGTGGAAAAACATATACGTGTGTATGTGTTTGTTGTAATAGAAACTAACAAACCTGCTTTTCATACATGAAATCTAACAAACATATACATACATACAACAAGCACATTAATATATGTCCATACGAAGGCATTAATCGATTTTATGGATGAGAATACACCTCTTCGTAAGGAAGTCAGAATAAATGCAGATAAAATGATGCATTTGAGGCAAAGGAAAGCAACTTTATGGATGCCAGCTGCCGTAAAACACCAACAAACTCAATATTCACACCAAATTTTCTGTTGTAAAATGTATTTACTGGAAGTTATAATTTATGTATTTAATTAGACATGCCTTGACCAAGGTTATTATAGTTAACAAAAACTAAAATTGAAAAAAACTTAACTGAAATAGAAAAAAAAAACTAGTTTTTTAAAAAACGATAACTAACTGAAATGGAATTGTGTGTTTATAAAACTAACTATAACCTACTAGAATTGTAGCGAAAGTTTTCGTCTTTGTGAATTTATATTTGGATATATACATATATATATATAAATACACAAACCTTATTATGACCTTTTTGCATCTTACACCTGGCAAATAGTAAAACTAAGCATTTACAAAAAATAAAAACCTGCTCTAAAAGCTAATCAAAACGAATTAATTTTAAACATTTGATACCGGCGGTTGCCTGTAGGGTGCGCTCCTACGACATATTTTTTTTGGACACAGGAAACACGTCACTTTTCTTTTTCCTCGCGGCTCCGGCTCCTGAAAGCACGAGTGTTCATCCTTTTCTCTCTTATCGGGAGACGCGGTGAATATATCGAATCCAGTGGCAAAACACGGAGTAAAATGGTATGTATATCACTTCTGAAACAAAACACGCCGCGACTTATGTTTCTCCGAACGATGGTTGCCGTGTTATTGACACAGTTAGCAGCAGTCTAGCTAGCATGCCTGCCTCAGCTAACGTTAGCTTGGGTTTAAATGAAGTCAAAAGATGACATACACGTTAGCTAGTAAGTGAACGCTTCCTGTGTATTGTCCTGTAATCTAGCTCGCGCTAGAGGAGACGTGCTATCCAAAGTTTCAAAACGGTATCTTTGGCTTTGTTTTGACAGATGTTGTTGTCTGAATTTGGTTGGGTCTGCTCTGACATGTTCATGTTTATTCCTCCCCACAGAAACCCATCCTGCTTCAGGGCCACGAGAGGTCCATCACCCAGATCAAGTACAACAGAGAAGGAGACCTGCTCTTCTCTGTAGCTAAGGACCCTGTAAGTTGAGCTCATGTGTACGGATTCCCAAACGGGTACTTTTATGCTAAGTGATGTAGAGGGTATGCAAAGACGAAACAACACAGAAAACATGACTGGTGTTTAGACTGTATTTGTTGAGAAATAATCGACTCTGAGATATTTTATTTGATGTGTGTGTGTGAGGTTTCAGGGGGCTTAAAGACGGCCACTTTTTCCCCAAGTGTGCTGAAGTAGGGGGTACAGGACCGGAAAGTTTTGAAACCAATCTATGGAATTATATTTGTGTCAATATTTTCAAACAACACTTTTCACAAAGAAGAATTTTATAATTCAAAAATATTTGTTTGAAAATTGCTCTGACTCTCTGACAATTTTGCGTTTGCGCTCCCTCATTTTTTCTTTGAGCTGAGGTAATCAATCTGTTTATTATTTTCATGATTAATCGTGTAATCTTTTGGTCCGTAAAATGT
The DNA here is from genome assembly GCF_019176455.1 of Solea senegalensis. NCBI lineage: Eukaryota > Metazoa > Chordata > Actinopteri > Pleuronectiformes > Soleidae > Solea > Solea senegalensis. The sequence goes on along the minus strand of NC_058039.1, from coordinate 17,711,612 downwards.
TAAAAACATGATGATGTTCTCGAATGTCTTGTTTTGTCCACAAACCAAAAATAATTGCGTTATAATTATTTCTTTGTTATATGGAGCAGAGAAACAAAGAAATATTCATATTTAAGAAGATGAAACAATCAAATTTTGTGAAAAAAGCTTCAAAGCTATTAATTGATTATCAAAATGGTTGACTAATAATCGATTAATCAAGTAATTGTTTCAGCTATAAATTAAATACAATATATTTGAATGATTTAATTTGTTTGTTTTGAAAGTGTTTGATAAATATTGACACAAGTCATACAACTGTTCTAGTATTTACAAAGCGTTTGTGTGACCTTAATTATCTGCTCTTGTGTGTCCAACCACAGATAGCCAACGTGTGGTACTCTGTCAATGGTGAGAGGCTCGGCACCTACAATGGACACACAGGAGCTGTGTGGTGTGTCGATTGTGACTGTATCTTTTTCAGGGAATTTCCATTCATATATTGTGTTTTTTTGACACTATGTTTGGGGCAGTAAACATGCAGCATGATTTATGTGCATTAATTAGTTATTTTCAATGGTGTCACGTGTCTCAGCTTTTTGGGAATGCCACAAGCACTTTCAGCATGTCTTTTGATACTTGGGACAAAATAGAGCCGTGTTTTCACAGAGTGGAGCGGTTTGGCTCTGTACCGTACATTTTTTTGCATTTTTCTAGTCATCAAGACTAGAAAAGCGGTGTATAAATACAGGCCACTGATTAACATCTCTGGTATTACTCGAGCATTTCAGACACTGCGTGTGAACCACCCCGTACTGTGAAATTGTGTACAACATACATGTTTGGTTCCTTAACATGTCCACCCTCAGGGGACACAAAAAATGTATTGACAGGGTCGGCTGACAACAGCTGTCGACTGTGGGACTGCCAGACCGGTGGGTGAAAAACAAGTTGCAGACTTTATTGTGTTTCACACTCAATTTCAATTCTTTGAAAATATTTTGAGATCCTATGTACACAAAAACAACCCTGCCTCTGTCCTACCATTGTGCTGCACAGGTAAACAGCTGGCCCTGCTAAACACCAGCTCTGCTGTTAGGACCTGTGGTTTCGACTTCAGCGGCAACATCATCATGTTCTCCACAGATAAGCAGATGGGTTACCAGTGCTTTCTGAACTTCTTTGACCTGAGGGATCCACAGCAGATAGGTAGATATAAAATGTTACGTTTGTTGTGATATCTGTAATTAAGTTATATTTGTTCAGAGCGAGAGAGAGATCTGTGTTTTTAGCTTGTTAGAGTTAGCTCATTTGGTAAGTATGCGCCAATAGAGTAAAACAAGACTAAACAAGGAATTTAAGACACCAAAGTCCCAAGATAACACATTTTGGCCGATAAATGCAGGCTGCAGTGGATCAGAAGCTCCTGTGTGGAATCTTTCTCTATGGGCTTTGGTGTGGCGAGAGAGCAGTTTGTAAAAAAAATAAAATAAAACATTTATAACCCATTTCCAGATGACAACCAGCCATACCTGACGATACCTTGCAGCGAACACAAGATCACCAGTGCCGTGTGGGGACCTCTGGGAGAGTTTGTGATTGCTGGCCACGAGAATGGAGAGATCAACCAGTTCAGTGCCAAGGTAATGGAACATATCGAAATGCAATATAAAACTGGATTAGAGCTGCAAATAACGATTATTTTAATGATCGATTAATCTGTCTTTTAATTTTCTCCATTCATTGATTAATCGTTTGGTCTATAAAATATCAGAAAACCTGAAAAAATGTTATCCAGAGCAAAGTAATGAAGAAAATATGTACATTAAACAATCAGAAATCTTGTTTTAATCATATAGAAAAACATTCAAACCCATTATCAAAATAGTTGTTGATTAATTTTGTTATTGATTAATAATCGATTAATCGTTTCAGCTCTTAACTGGATATAGGTTTAGAAGATAGATGAGGACAATAAATACCATGTTCCAATACCATGGAACAACACCCATGTCATTTGCCAGAAACAATAAATACATATAAAAATATGTGATTGTATTCCAGTAATTGATGATGAGTGAAGCATGTTACACGAAGAAATTGTGTGCTTTTGTTTACATTTGTTTTCCCTGCTGATGGTGATATTTCTGGACAGTCTGGAGAGGTTCTGAAGAAAGTCAAGGAGCACAGCAGGCAGATCAATGATATCCAGACATCAGTGGACCTGACGATGTTCATCACTGCATCAAAGGACAACAGTGCCAAGGTAAGACGCACCTGTTTATTCCCCTGGCTTTTAAAGACAGCCATAGAGTTTGACGGTGGCCATTTCAGTTGGGACATTCGTTCTTGTGTCTTTTTGGAATATTTACTCATTTCTGTCATATCTCTATAATGACTTTCACAGATTTCTGCAGGTTTTCAGTGTATTCCATTCCATTTCGTGTCAGTGTTTGTTCTGCTGACTTGTATGAAACTCTTAATTAACAGGGGGAGTAACATTGCCGGCCAGCGGTCACCGTATTTAGTCAGCGACCGTATTTCACCGACGTACAAACACACACATTTTTAAGAAAAGGTCAAATAGAGCTCATAAATGACCATTCTGACACGTCCTAATTAAAAATATTTGTCCAGTACGTCCTCCATGACCGGAGCGCAGACTCAGTCTGATACAGTCACATACAGCGGCAGTTTATGTAGCTCGCCACGGGCAGTCAGTGGTAGCGATCAGCGGTGCTGTTCCTAAGTGTTTTTAACTGATTTACAGTTCGGCAGTGTTTGGTTTGATCCTTGTGTTGGATGTCTCTTCTGGTGACGGCACTCTCACTGTTTTCTGTGCACACTGCCATGTTGATATTGTCAGAAAGCTAGTGGAGGGAGGGGGAGAGGAATGGAGTGGAGGGAACTGGACCTGAGTGAGCACAGTAAAAAGGACAAATCAGAAACCCCCTGGAAGAAGTGGGTGTGCGTTTGCCTGTGTCTCATTTGCATGTAAAGGGACCAGGCACAAAACCGAGCGTTCTGAAAGGGGCGGTTTTGCTATGGTGCTTCATCCTTATGGTATTTTTACCTAAGCATGTCACAGACATGTTCAACAGGACACCAGGCAACTATTTTAACTTGGATAAATAGGGTATAATATGTCCCCTTTAAACACAGATTACCTGGCTTCCTTTTATTCTCCCCTTGGTTCTGTGCTTATAACTGTAAGCATTAGTGTGCGGTGCTAGTAAAATGCTACAGTCGAGGGTGTCAAGCCCAGCCCACAAAAAAGATTGTAGACCACCAGCACACTTATCTATAAATAGAGAGCACACGATGAATGTTACATTTCTTTTCCTAATGAATATAACCAACGTGCCTACCTTTTTTTTTTTATTTGCAAAAACAAATTACTCGAACAGCAAAAAACGTGTGTCATTGCGCGTTTAAATGGTTATATGGAAACACTGGCCCTTTTGTAGTGGTATACAGTGTATACACACAACCTTGGGCAAGTGCAAGCTTTGCATATAAGACATTAGAGAAGATGGAGAGTCCAAGGCATAGGCCTACGAAATGAAAGCCGCACCAGAAAAAATGTAGTTGCACTTTAAAAATGTTTGGTCACGTGTGCGCGCCAAAGTGGTTGCACTCTCGAACCCTGCCTAATAATACCACTGTCGGGTGTCTTCCATTTTTTTCCCCCCTTGAAGCTCTTTGACTCCGCCTCTCTGGATCACATCAAGACTTTCAAGACGGAGCGACCCGTCAACTCCGCCGCTATCTCTCCAATCATGGATCATGTAAGACGAGACTCTTGCATTAGGGGTCCCACAGCAGTGTAAAAGTGTTAATTCACCACTGACCTTTTGTGCATGTTGATGGTTTATTGTGTAGGTGGTGATGGGAGGTGGACAGGAAGCCATGGAAGTCACCACGACCTCAACCAGGATCGGCAAGTTTGAGGCCAGGTGAGATTAACTCTCCCCTCACAACTCTTTACACCTGATTCTTTATTTTATTTACATCATCATATAATTTGAGGTTGATAGCAGGTGGATATCTATTTTTATGTTCACAAATACAACAGTTGGAAAGTGTTAATGTTTGACACTGTTTATCCTTACATAAAACAATAGGTGCCTCCAGCTTGTTTTAATGGTTGCATGAAAACACATGCAACCATTAAATATATAATCTATAGATGAGATGCAGATGAATGCAATGGAGTCAGTTTTAGTGAATGAAAGATGACATTTAGGAGTCGCAAAACTAGAAAATCCCTATTTCTGCATTTTTATGTACTGGAAAATTAGTGGAAATGTAACACCAACAAAACATCATGTATCAACAGCTATTGGTGCTTTTTATTTGTCAAGTTGTCACATACTCCTGTCATAACGTACTTTGGCACCATCTACTGCTTAATACGGCCTTTGCATTTTAATGGAAACCTAGCCAGTAACACAAACTGAAATCTAAACAAAGTAGAACATATAAGCATTATACAAAAACGTGGTTGTTGTTGATGTTTATGCTGATTTTCACAAGTTGCCAGTTCAATAGTTGCTTTGCTCATGCTACATGTGTTATGTTTGTAGTGCATGCATACAAACATGTAAATGTCATGGCTGATGATTTGCTTTCTTCCCCAAACTTCAGGTTCTTCCACGCTGCTTATGAAGAGGAGTTTGGCAGGGTCAAAGGGCATTTTGGCCCCATTAACTGTGTGGCGTTCCACCCTGACGGCAAAAGGTAAAAAAAAGGGAATCTTTTGCTTCTGGAATGCACAGCTGTAAAACGCGTAGCCGTCCGCTCACGCTAATCGCTTCGTGTGTTTCTCCTCTTGTGCTCGTCGTTTACAGTTACAGCAGTGGAGGAGAAGACGGATATACAAGGATTCATTACTTTGACCCACAATACTTTGACTTTGAGCTGGAGGCATAAACTGGCAGGCTCGTCAACCCCTGCAGGTTCAACCAATACCCATCATGAAGAAAGACAGAGAGAGTTATGGACCAGAGTCACAGATTACTTTAAATTGAAGGAAAAAAGGTCACAATAGGTTAAGTGAGGTGTTTTTTCAAAAAGTTTTGTACCTTGGATCTGCAAAGATGGCGTGACTGGACTTAAAGCCATACTCCCTGATTCTACTGTTAAAACAACATTTGAGTTAACCTTGTTGTGAGCCATTCCACCATGAACCACCATAAACTACTACTACTTATCCAAGTTGTGTCTCATCTATGTAACTCATTGACAACCTAATGGAAAAGTTCTGTGAGCAGCTTAAGGTGTTAAGAATCAGTGATATAAGGGTGAGTCTACAGGATTCTGATCAACCCTTTTTCAAATCAGTGAAATACTACAGCTTTTGTGGATCAGAAGATGCAATTCTTTAGGTTGTGAAAAGCATTCTAAGGCTAGATTGTCTGTTTGCGCTGCTGTAGAAACATGGCAGCCTCCAAAAGCAAGGTCCTTGAGTAAAGTACATACAAAGCTTATTCTAAAGCTACAGAAAGCCTATTTTCTTTCAAACATAGTGGGACATAGTATGTTCAACGTCTACCAATTAACCCTTTAGCGTCTGCTAAATGACATGTAATGTAATGTAACCCTTCTAAATGCAACACCCTAAAAAAAACAACTGTCACGACGTAAGGTTCTTTATATTTTTTATAACAAAGTTATGATAATGCACATTTCACAAGGATAAAACTCCAAACAACCATGTTTAGAGCCTTTTAACCAGCTCACTTCACATTTACGAATAACGGTACAAAATATTTAAAACCGGTCACTCACAACCCTCTAAAGGTTCACACTCATTCTCGCGCTAGCAAACAAAACAGTGAAAAACAGTCTTCATGGGAAACTGGGTTAAAGAGACAGACCAAAACAAACATTCCGGGATTGACTGCAAAGGGAAAATAATTATGTAGAGAGGGGAGGTGATATTCTAGACATGCATTCAAGGGCAAATTAACAAAGTAAGCCAAACGCTGGTTATTCCAACAGTACCATAAATAGATGTTTAAAAACTAACAAAGTCTTTTTTTTCTTGGATGTAAGCAGTAGACTAGTGAACTCATCTACGTAGCTGCGGGGACTGAAGCATGGGTCCCGCATGATGGGAACAGTAACACTCGGGTTGGTTTTCTTCATATCACAGCAGACCTGGTTCACACGGTGGCTGGAAAAGATCCATGACATTTGTGAATGTGTGTGTGTGTGTGGAGTTTCACACTTTCTGGTGAACACCCACACAACTAGTGCTTTGCTTTGAAACAAATGCAAGTACAGTACAATGTGAACCAGGTTTGCCTACAGGGACACATGATAAAACTGGAAATACAACAAGGTCCTACTGCCAAAGGAGGAGACAATAGAAAAGTACAGGAATATGGATGTTGGGGGACAAGATTACAACCAAGACTTCCTTCCTTCCTGTGCTGGATTTCAGGTCTTCACCTCTTCTTTTGGTCTGAAACGAAACATCAGTCATTAAATTATCTGAAAAACAAACAAAGGTGACTTCTTTCAAATCTTTAACACCCAGGTCTTCAAATAAGCTATCCTATTTCTGAAATTTAAATATGCCTTCATTTAACTCAACATTTTAACCGGTCGTTTGTTGATATTAGCAGACTCCTTTTTATGCAAACTTCAGCATATGCTAAATCAACCCACTCATATTTACCCGAGGCATACAGGAGCACGGCTGATGTCACATCTTATAGATTCCATTTAAGATTTCTCAGTTTAGTCACATTGTTCTGACTGCTTGAAATGAGCGAAGCCATTGTTTCTTTCTTTTCGTAATTAAACATGTCAAAATGGGTGCAGTGAAAACTACACACACCACCTAACGTAAAACATGACTGTCTACAAACTAATATGCTGTGACTGAATTAGACTGAAAATGCAAATATGTCTTACCCTGATGTGTCCATCTTCTCTTCCTCCTTCTCCTCCTCTTTCACTTCTGAGAAGCGAAGCAACCAGACAGTATTATTTTTATATATATATATATATATATATATATATATATATATACAAATACACACACACACATATATATATATATACACACACATACATATAAATATATATATGTACACACACACACAAAGTTTGTCTCCAAATATATCGTCGTTTGAAAAGGGATACCTTTCTTTTCCTCTCCTTCCTTCTCTTCTTCCTTTTTCACTCGTTTGGCCTTCTTGTGGTTGGCTGCGTTCCTGCGGCCTCCTCCCTGCCCCTCTGCCTCATCCTCAGAGTCGGAGAATTCCTCCTCGCAGGCTATCCTCTTGTCGTGGGCACGGACTGAAAGAGGTTGACAGACGCAAACCATCAACAACCCCTAATCACATCATGAAGACCTGAAACTAGCGAGTGAAACCATCAACTCCGACCTTGTAAGTCGAGAAGCAGGTAAGGCTGTCACTTTCTCTTACCTAAAATTTGGGTTATCTGTTTGAAATTGGGGGAAAGTTCAAACTCCATCTGTGTTCAAAAGATACAGCCTAGAAGCCAATCCCACCTGCAGCTTGGCCTCTGAAGTTAGATCGTGACGTGATGTTGCTCTTGGAACTAAGTACTGCGTGAACAATTAAGACAGCACGGCACCTGAAAAGTGCCGTTTGAAATTATTTTGGGTTTGTCACTGTAGATGAGAGGGTAAGGTACACATCTGTAGGGAATATCTGAATATTCAAACATTTCTTTTTGCAACCAGTGGTGTAAATGCTACATCTGGCTTAACCTTTCAGACCAGGGGTCTATTATTTTTTTATGTGCAGTCTGTGGCTCAAACTTGACCACTGTGTATTGACCAGAATCTATGCCTAAACTGTGGATGTCACCTACTAGAGACACGTTTGTCGGGGTCCTCCTCGTCCTCTTCTCCGCTGTCTGGATGGGGGGCGTCCTCTGGGATCGCATGCATCTGTACACCAGGGGCGTGAGGCAGCATACGCAGGTTTTCGAACAGCCGCTGCTTGATCTTCTCCAGGTATTCGTTGGTGTTCTGGTTGGTCATGTTGGACGGGCTGATGTGCAGTTTGAAGTCGGGCCCAAAGTATTCAAAGTAGTCATTGTAGGGCAGCTCGTTGGGGATGGAGCTGTCCAAGGCGACAGACGTTTCATATGTCCAGCACCGGGCCACATTGCGGATGGTGTAGCCGCCACCGCCCAGCATCAGCAGAGGCAGGTTGAAACTTTTGACGTACTCGACACATTTGGCATGGCCTAGGAAAGTCAACATAGCAGCATATTTAATTACCAATTATTTGGGCTTTCAGTCTGAGTCTACGATGATGTTATTTGTGTTATATACCTTTGATGGTGAGGTTGAAGCAGCCGAGTCTGTCTCCAGAGAGAGAATCAGCACCACACTGGAGGACCACAGCACTTGGCTGGTACATCTCCATGACTTTAGCTATGATCTAAACCACACACACACATTCAAATTCTTGTTCAAAAAAAAAGAAAAAGAGTACGATTACAGTAATTAAATAGTTAGAAGTTAAAACACAAAAAAATAACATTTACTGGTTTGAAGATGGCTTCATAGGACTCGTCATCAATACCATCTCTGAGTGGGTAGTTTACTGCGTAGTATTTGCCCTTTCCTGCGCCAATGTCCTGCAAACATTGGACACATCACTGAATTGCAGTCCACATATTCACAAGTAATGACAACTGGATGTCACAAGAACAATTAACTAACTAACCCTCAGGTCTCCAGTGCCAGGGAAGTACTCTCCATATTTGTGGAATGAGACAGTCATGACTCTGTCTGTGGTGTAGAACGCCTCCTCCACCCCATCACCATGATGGATGTCAATGTCGACGTATAGCACTCTCTGGTGGTACCTAAACATAATGGAAAATTGCTTATTAAGACAGATTCAAGGTCTGACATATGACGAAGAATGAAAGTTTTGAATATACGTATGTAAACTGTAACATGACGCAATAGTGTGATTTTGATTTCTAGGCTTACTTGAGCAGCTCAAGGATGGCCAGGACAATGTCATTGACGTAGCAGAAACCAGAGGCCTCAGACTTCTTGGCGTGATGGAGTCCACCGGCCCAGTTGATGGCGATATCCGTCTGCTGCTTGTTCAGTTTCACTGCTCCAGCTGTCAGAAGCAATATACAGAGTACAAATATGATGTGTAATTCAATTAAGTTTGACGTGTTCCAACTGAAATAGGTTTCCCCCCTTAGGTGTAGATTCTGTAATGTTATTCTACGTGTGGCTGGAACGACGTACCGACAGAGCCACCTGTTGACAGCTGACAAAACTCAAACAGGCCATCAAACACTGGGCAGTCCTCTCCGACATTGACTGTGGGGGAAAGAACAGAAGAGAAAGATTTCAAATATCTGCACAGTAAGAACACTTTGGCTCTTCTCTGTTGAACACAAAGTGCACACTCACATCTTTGCATCTGTTTGCTGTACTCTGACATGTTGTCCGGCCGGATCGACCTCAGGAACTTAATGTAGTCGTCGCTGTGGTATTTTGTCATCTCTTCACCACTGGCTTTGTGTGGCCGCTGCAAAGAGAGAGAAAGAAAGAGAAGATTGTCATTTCTTGACTAAACAAAATGGAGGAATCATGGTTGTAGTAATTTGATAATATGCAAACCTCATATCCAAATGCATGAGCACCTGTTGTGAATTTCCATAGCTATTATTAATAACTTTTGAAACATTCCAATACTTCAACACCGTTTCTTATTCTTAAATGATAGATCGGTGAGCAAGCTTACATGTTAATATATATCAAAACAAAAAGCATTTCCATTTACTCTTTTAATACCACCTTCAGCCAAATAATTTGGCAGTTGCATGCCAGCAAAGCAAGTCTCTAGAAGTTCTTCATGATCAAAGACAAATAAAGCATCCCATTGCAAAGCTGGATAATGACATGGAACCATTTTGCATATTCATTTCTCATTGTAATTTAAGGCAATTACATGGTTACTAGTTGCAACACATACATTGATATTGGACGTGCCACCTTTTAAATAATATTGCGTAATCTTGAATCACTAATTTTTGAAAGTCCAGAGGAAAATAAAAAAAGGTGTTTGTAAGGAATGGCCTAACTCACATAGATCTCCATTTTCCTGTACAGTCCGTAGTTGAGAAGCAGGTTGTGAGTCATACGGATCCTGTGGGGTTTCATGGGATGGCCCTGTCCATAGTAATAGTTCCCCACATCACCTTGGAGGAAAAAAAGATGCCAAAATTGGCACAATGCATTACACGCTGCCCCGACAATATACTCTCTCATGATGCATTAGGCCTCTCGTAATGTTGAAAGGACATGTTACACTCCTGCCCTGATTTAACTGTAAAATGTTGATGAATCAAGTAAATGAATTGAATTGACCAAAACTAATTTTTTCTTGAATCCAAATCATCAACCTACTTCCTCGTTGATTACTTCCACAGTATTATCAAGTTATAACAATCGAAATTACTTACTATTGATAACCTGTCATTTTGACAGCATGGATAGATGCGTGTGCTTTCATAAAAATAAAAAATAAATCATCGTCCTTCATGTGGACACCTAATTATTTGGCATCTTTCGGCATTCCGGACTTGCAAAATGTCACGTCAACTGCCAGTAAGGACTGACAGACGGTGTCGCTGGATGATCTTGCTGGAAAACACAACATCAGTCCCCTCTTCTTGGAAGTTGTTAGCAAGTTGGGGGACACTGATGATGACAACATGACAACGTTTATGGCCGCAGAATGGCCACATTAGCCGCATACGCGCAATACGCTGTGCAATAGCCTGGTTAACTGGAACAACGCGGTCAGTGCAGTAATTACGTTAGTGCACATTTAAGGAAGCAAGGCTGCTGCACACAGTTACAGGCTAACTGCTAGCGAGCTTAGCATACCCGTGAAGCTAAAGTAGGCTACGTGACCAATCAGGCAAGCTAGCGCTAGCACGCTCCCCCGGTTAGCTAGGTTGATGGTGCGTCACTTAATTATTAGCAAAGGAGCACAGACTTGTCTTCAGATATTAACACGCCTCCGACGCCTCTACGATCACCACAGGAGCATAAATGCACAAAGTGGGTATTTACCATCGTAGTAATAGCAAACTTTTTTCTTTGTTCCTTGAGCCAGCGCCATTTTTATTCCAATTATTCCTCTGATTCGTACGCACAGGTTCCTCTCCTGAACTCAACTGGGGAACGAGCGCTGAGCTTTTTGTCAGCCAATCACAAACGCTCAACCACTCGAGTGGGAGGAGCTGGTTGAGGCAAAGTGAATTTTAACGTCACAAACTACTGAAGCGAATTGCATTCACCTAAATTAATTTTCAAAAGGCTGTTTTTATGATTTTTTCAGGGTCCAGTTTCATGAGATATTACGAGATTTCTTTTCGGGGTCTGGCCTTACGAGATTTTATTTGGGTCTGTTTTTATGAGAATTTTTTCAGGGTCCAATTTTAGTGAGACTTTTTTTTTGCTGTTTTTACCAGATTTTTTTCGGGGGCTATTTTTACAAAAAAAAATTCCAGGGTCCGTTTTTATGACATTGTTTTTACATTATTTGTGTGTGTGATCCAAGACCAGAGTGAACATCAGTGCTCGAATTGAACGGTGGCGACAACTGAAAGTCCAGAAAGGGCTGCAAAGTGATGACATGGTGGCCCCGTTTCTACAGGACAGGTAAGTTAAATTTGTCTTTGTGATTTTTTTTTGGGGAAACAACGCTGTCAACGCTTTGTGATACTGTTATTAAGCACTGATGTTGGGGCATTTACTGTACCGGTGTTAAAACAAACTACTAGTTAGTTGGTCTCACCTGTCGGTTGCTTGGTGCTCTCATACCTTTTTCTTAAAAAACACACAAATCTGGCCAGTACCAAACCATGTCTCTGTTCAATGTTGAAGGCAAGAATTTCTTCTCCAGTCATTCCCCACAAATTTTGATTTACTTCAAAAATAGTGTTGTATACATTTTTATGTATGTACATTCCTAACATGTTCATCTCTACAAGGTGCACATAAAAGTATTTTTTACAGTACAGAAAATCTATGACAAACTGTTATCAGGTAATCTGAAGGTGGAACATTCTTATTTAAAAATAACGGACAGATAAGAACAGTTCATGTCCACACGTATTTGTTCTTTAATGGTCGATGAAGGGGAATCTTCAGATGAAAGATAAAAAATAAAAATCATCTTATTCCCCTTCTTTGTCTTCCTTACCATATTCTTCCTCATCTATCTGGTCTCCACCTTGAAACACAGCAGCTTGTTACTAGTCATCCAGCTGGCAGAGGCATGCCACTCCACGGTTAACCCAGTGCTTTTGTGGCTTGTCGGAGGGCAATTCGATAGACATTACATAGTTGGTGGAATGGCCTGTGGTGGACAAGGTCCCTCTGCGAGCACTGGTTTTGTAAACAGGAGAAACATATATGTTTTCATGCTTAAATTTGGACATCTCTCCAGGTTTAAGCTTGATGATGGGTAAAGTGTCAAAGAGAATCTTGGGGAGGGACTCCCCAATGAACATGCTCTCTCTGTCCCAGCGTGCACCTTCCATGAAAAGGCCTTTAACATAGGCTCCATCCTCTGGCTTCTCATCCATGTGTTTCTCTTCTTTGGTTACCTCATATTCAAAGCCGATGAAGTCAATAGGAATGGTATACTTCCTGGCAAAATTCTGAGACACTCCCGTAAGGAATGACTGAGTGAAATAAAATCCAGAAAGCCAAAAGACTGACGGCGGACCTTTATCTATCCAGTCTTGTAGGAATTGCAGTCTGGCTAACAGATCAGTCACGTAGCTCCCCAATGGTTTGAGAGAGGGGTATGACTTGGCTGCCCACATAGCAGGCACCTTGCCCACCAGCATGCTGTTAAAGATGTCTTCAAGCTCAGAAGACATAACAATCTGGCCTTTCAAAGCTTTTTTGATGTTCACCAGACTTTCCCGCACCACAATTGTGAGTCTATTGAAGCGGATTATCTCCTGCCTCAAAACAGTATTCATAGATTCCTCATATACGACAGGGTATTTTTCGATCACCATTTGTGTGTCAAAGTCTGCTGGCAACTTGGAGAGGATGTCTTCTGCAAGCTCATCTACTACTTCCTGAGGAGACTTAGCCCCACCTCCCATCTGTCTTGGCATAGTTAATAGTACTCCTCCCAGGAGCAGATTGGTTTCTTGATTGTCTTTTGTGATGTCAGCATTGCTGTGAAGTCCAAAAACACAAGGATCGGGACAAATTGGAAGACTGCGAATGTAGTCAATGTATGTCTCGTAGGGTCCGTGAGCTGGAATGTGATACAGATTTCCCTCACACAGATTGTAGCATTCCTGCCGTATCACCTCCCAATTGTAGAAGATGGACAGGAGTGACAGCAGCAGACGTCTGTCTTTGTCATCGGTCACCCTGCCTCCATAGTTGCATTCTCCTGTGAGGTATGTGAGGGCTGCCAGTGGAACCTCCTCATACTCATCCAGGAACATCTGGATCTGCCTGATGCTGATCCTCAGGTCAGACTCATTAAACTCGTATGGAATATTCCAGCCTAGAGGCCCAAAGTTCCTCCTTTCCTGTACCAGTGCATGGAAGAAGGTCAGACCAAACAAGAGCTTTTGCCAAGTTTCTTGTTTTTTGGAGCTGACAAAGAAGGCAGGATCAGAGATGGGGTGACTCTGGTAAGAGCGCATCAGGTTGGCTCTTATTCCTTTAGGTGGCTCATTTGTCATCTTCAGCCCATTCTGCAGAATACTAACTGGGAACTTGTCAGAAGGATAACTAGTTAACCACAACCTAAACTTGGAGCTTGTGTTCTCTGGGGTGATGGTTACTTCACAGATCCTCTCGAGAGCGGGCATCCAGCTGGTGGCCAGGTGACAGTTTTGTAGCACCACCCATGTGCCCTTTTTGATGGCTTTGTTAATCATCTGAGCCGCTATGGGTCCCTGTCCCTGCCCAAGGGAAATGGTTTGGGTCCTACTGCCCCCCATTTCAAGGTCATCAGCAAACTTCAACAGACCTGCAGTTGGATCAGAGCCTGGTGACAACACAAAGATGAGAGGAGAGCAGCAGTTTGAGTCTTTGTAGCTCTCTGCCAAGTCAAAATTGGGTGGTTCAATGAAAGCCTGTCCCATGTTAGCTACAATAAAATCCTGCACAGCTGGAACCAGTTTATCTGGCCTGAAGCATCTGATCACAACCATTCGATCCATCCCGACCAAATCACTCCACTTGTCAGGCAACTGCTCCTTATGAGGATGCCCTGAGTCATAAAGCCTCTTCCATTCATCTATTTTGTCATTGACATGTTCAAAGAAACCATGCAGGTTTGGCAGTTTAGAGCCCATGACAATCTCAGTCCAAGATTTTTCAGATAGCCACTCTGGAGCAGGGTTAGGATGTGGATTATCCAAAGCAACACCACCTGTTAAAAGGAAGTGCCAAACTTGGTCGTCAACCTCGCCTTTACCCTGCATTATGCCTACAGTGAGTAGCAGGGAAAATAGCAACTTATCCTTTTCAAAAAGTGAGCGGCAGACATTTTTATAGATGCAGAGAGTAAAGTGTTCAGCAATGTTGTCAATTCTTTCATTCACATCATCACTCTTCGGGCTCTCAGCAATGGAATATAGGTAGAGGTGGAAGAACCAGGTCAAGGAGTACTGATACATGGGTTCAATGTTGGCCAGTGTTGAGATGCAGAAAAACAAGACGGAGGAGTGCTCTGCCACGGAACGATAGCCCATACGGGTGTCATCAATTTCTTTCTCTGTGACACTGGCAATTTGTTGCTTTTTAGAGATCTCCTCTGAGAGAATCTTGGAAGAAGACAAGATCTTAACCGCACCCTCGTCCTCCAGGATGTTGCCCTCAGAAGAGGAAAGGACTTGCAAGATTTTATCCTCAATTTCCTTTAGCTGTTTGCTGTTGGCTGCACTCTCAAGAATGAGTTTGTTCTTCTTCTCTTCAAGTTCAGGCCTCTCCTTGGCCACTACAAGACCCAAAAGCTGGTCCTGTAAGCCTTGTGGCGTGATCATAAAATTCAGAATACAGACTTTGGCAGCTACTTCAGGAAGATAGTGAGGGTTCCTCAGACCAGTAGTCATGTAGAATTTGAATTCTTTAGAATATTCCACAATATTCTCACCTACTTTCATGTACTCCACACCATGCTGTTTGAAGGTCTGCTTTAGTAACACAGGCTCAAGTACAGGTTGAAGTTCCTCTCTAACATTCTCCAAAAGAACAGGATTACCAAACTGAATGCAGTTCTCCAGTGTCCTCACATAGTTATCATCTGATAGTTTGATGACAGAGAGCTTATTTGCCTTCTCCATGTTCTTGATCCATTTGTTTGCTTGACCTTGAGGGTCTATCATTAGGGGCCATCGACGGGAGTTAAAGGCAATGATACCATTGTCTGTTGAGAAGGAGTCCACTGGCAGCCCAGCAATCTGCCATGCTCTGATGGCCACCTGGTTACCCAGAGTGGTGCTGAGGGTGAAGTCCCCAGAGCAAGGGATTTTCTTCTCTTGGCACACTGTGTGCCAATTTTCCTGACATGTTGTACGGAACTCTACAGTAAATGCCCCAAGGTAGGATATAGTTCCTGAGGAAAGGAGTATGTCACCTGTCAGGTTGGTGTATGTAATCCCAAGCTGCCTTGCAGCCTCTGTCCATCTGTCTTTCTCACCACCCAGTCCGCCAATTAGCTTCTCTGCCCTGTCCAGCTTCTCAGAACACAATTTAATGTTGTTTTCAAGCTCTTTCTTCTTCTCAATCATTTTTGCCAAGTCTTTATTCAAGCTCTCCAGTCTGTCCACTACTTCTTTCAGCTCAGCTTGCTTCACAGCCAAAGTTTCCATTTGCTCTGCCACCTCTTCCTCAGCTTGCTTCAATCTCTCCTTCTTTGGTGCTACAACTTTGGCTACACGCTCATACACTTCCATTGCCCGCACCCACTTACAGAGACCCTCACAAGCCGATGACACATTTTTAATAACAGAGGGATGGAAGTCGGGGTTGTCAATATACTTGTCTCTGATTTTCTTGATGTAAATGGCAGGGATGTTGTCTCTGTCATAGGTTTTGAGACTTTCCAAAAACTTCTGGTCTGCTAGGAGTTTCTTGGAAGGGCCCCAGAATTCTTCAACCATCTTACCAGAGCCACTTGGATCCGGTTTTTTCTCAGGTTTGATGCCCTTCATGATACAGATGGACTCCATGACTAGTTTAACTGGACCAGGTGGGTTCTTCATCGACTTAACTTCTGTGATATGAGCAGGTTTTAAGGTATTTAAGGCTGACAGGGCAGCTTCTAGAGCAGGCAATGCTTCTGCCAGGTCTTTCTCACAGTCATCTTTTATTTCTGATGCTGCTTCTGCTGCATCATTAGCCACTTTCTCATCAGCAGTCACAACTTCTTTTTTGGCATCCACTTCGACTGTTTCTCCCTCAATCTTGATCATCATCTGATCTGTCTCAGCTGAAGTCTTGATAAGGTCTGGCTGCAAGTCTGTCAGCTCCTGCTGCATTTCTGACACCTGGGACGCAGCAAAGTCCAGTTTCTCAAGACCAACAATATATCGGTTCCTGGCAGTGTCAACTTCATCCCTCTTATCGCCAAGAAGATTCTTAAATGTGAGAATGAGTTCAAGGTAGGAAGTGGGTGTGACATAGTTGTGTCTCCTTAATCTGGAAAAGAATGCCTGGGACAAATCCACGACACTTGTCTGGAAGTTCTTGCACATTTCCACCACCTCTAGTCTGACTTCACTCTCCATTTCCACATCTTCTAAGAACTTGTGGGCCACCATCTCCAGAGCATCAGTTGGCCATGCATGAAACCAGTCAATGGTGCAACAGTTGATGAGGGAGGGGAACATTCTAAGACGGTTCCTAAATGCATCACCAATGGGGCTCATGGCTAGCACGATATGAAGGTTTGACTTCACACGGTCGATAAAGAAGTTGTACAATGATAGTGGAGAAGAATCAATCTTTTTGCCTTCCATCCGGGCGATTCCTTGAGCTTTCTCAAGGATTTCTGCACGTTCATCAGAAGGAAAGATGTTTGGCACATCACCAGTATTAAGCAGCATGTTGACATCCTCCAACATGGCCTCATCCTTAATTTGGCTGTCATTAAACAGGAAAACTGAATTATTGCCTTCAACACCTGCTTTAAGCATCATCCGTTTCAGGTCATCTCGCCAGTCTGACATGGTGTAGCTTTTGGTCAGCTCAATTTGGAACAAGGTGTAATCATTGATAAAGGTACCCAGCTTTGTGGCACTCTGGCGCCCTGAACCCCCGATGCCGACGAGCAGAAGGTGGCCGTTGTCTTGTTTCAGCACACGGCAAATGCGGGAAATGTGCTCAATGGCAAATTTGAACATAACAAGAGACATGGGTGTCTTGCTGCAGTTGTTGTACTCTTCCAGGTAGGTCTCCATAACGTCTTGCAATAAATTCAAGTCTGTGATTTCATCATAAACCTTGATGTCTGAATCAGGCATGGCATAGTCACCAAAGAACAAGCTTCGGATGCACTCATCCACGACATTGCCATCTTCACTGAGGTGGCCCAGGAGCTGTTCCATGCTCTGCCTGAAAAACTTCATAGTTCTCTCTTTGACAATGTTAAAGAATGTTTCTTTGTCATCTTCGCTAATGAGACGGTCATAGAAAACACGGTAGATCTCATGGATCCACAGGCGGATCAGTTTGTCTTCTGCCTTCATGTGTGTGTGTGGAGCCAGGAGTACACCTCGTACGACTCGAGCAAAGTCTCGCAGGTTAAAGATGTAGTGGGATTTAGATGGGGTGGGCAGGAAATATTTTATGGCATCCTGATAGACTGTCATTGTTGCCTGGACCATGGTCTTGCCCAACTCAATGAAAGAGACATCAAACCCTTTGCTAAAGTGCCAGTCAGTGATGCAACCAAATATCTTAGACAGTGTTTCATCATCAAAGCAATCAATTGTGATGATGTTCAGATGTCGTGTGAAACGCCCTGTAATGTCATTCCTCCCACCACCAGGAGGCCCCATTGCAGACATAAATAGCACATCCACTATGTTCTGCCTGGAGGTGTCCTTCCTGTCATACCAGTGGCGGTGATCAATCCACTGCCTTAACAGTTCAATTGGGGGTTGGGCACCATAGATTTCTTTAGCTGGCATGTTCAGATCATCAACATAAATGACACACTTTTTTCCTGAAGGTGGTCCAAATGTGCCCTTTTTCCTTCGGTCCAGTTTTGCCATGATGATATCTTGTGTTTGATTTGCTGAGGTGCGGGCTGAGAAATTGATACAGTTTGGAGTATACTGCTCCTTTGGTAGCATTTCCAAAAAGCTGTTGTTTATGACTGATTTTCCAGTTCCAGTGGGCCCCACAAAAAGCATGGGTATTTCATGTGACAGGTATGTGTGCAGGAAATACAACTGACGTGCTGTCTCCATGGTGGGTATAATGAGGTCTGACACATTAGCTCCAGGTGCAATGGCACTCTCTTCTTTTGTGATTAAATCAGTCCATACATTCCACTCCCCTTGTCCCTTTTTGTGTAAGTAGAAGTCATAGACAGAGCCTGACTCAGGGAACATGTTTTTCTTTTTGAGTGTAAAACTCTTAGGCCGTTTGTGGTTTCCGTTTTTGCCAATTACCAGGTTACGGTAGAAGACATCAAATTTCTTACGACTGTCCCCAGTGATGGTTCCACCGAGACTCCATACAGCTGAAAACAAAAACAGACATTGTAGCCACACAATTATCTGCTGGCTGGATAATGTCTGTGCACCCTTGTTTCCTGATGCCCCGATTTCATCCATCAAGCAAGTATACAGATTCATTAGACTATGGACCAAGTGGATAGGAGATGTTTGAATCACAAAGCGACACTCACAGTCTATAAAATCCAGACAGGGTGGAACTAACCAATCAAACAGGTCAGAGATCATTGCTTTATGTTTTGTTTTCAGCTTTTTGGGCAGAGTGTTCATGTAAGAGTCTCTGAGAGGAGTCCAGCCCAGCTGTTCAGGTTCCATGTAGATCATTCCACACCTACTGACGGTAGCCGGGGAGGCTTGCTCCAGGTCAGCAGGTTCAAAGATAAGACTCATTTTAGCACTCATCTGTATAATCTCACCACTCATCAGACAAAGCTTCTTGTTGTCATCCAGCACAGTGTTCATATTCTCAATCCAAACAGCATCAATAGGTCCATCAAAAATAATCCACTGCCGATTTTCTGAGGTGGACATGGCCTGGTTTCTGTAGGTGGTGGCCAGGACACCATCAGACCACTCATGGCTGACAGGATCAAAGCAGCCGTACAGTTGGCCCATGGTAATTGATTTAGGGTTGATGATCTGGTGGCTCACAGCAAACTCATCCATCAGCTTGGCTTCATAAAGGTCTCTCAGAGCAGCTGCAAGAACCTTATAAGAACAGGTTTTTCCTCCAAGAGGGTCTCCTACTATCATGAAGCCATGGCGTACCAACATCATCTCATACACCTGGATAATTTTGCCAACAAACCATGAGACGGGCTGGAGGTTGAACTTAGCAATGTTGTCATTGAGAGCCTTGAGAAGGAGATCATAGTCTGGTTTTGGAAGTACAACCCCTGGAAATAAATCAGAGATGATACCCTGAAACAGAGGCACATCCTGTGCCAGGAACTTGGCCATGTTGACATCCATCAGCGCCCGGAGCAACAGCACACTCTCATCCTCGTCCAGGTACTTTAGTTTCAAATTTCCTGCTGCAGTCAGCACAGACTTCACAGCTCGCATACCATAGTCATAGTGGTGCTGGGAGGAAAGCTGCTCAGAGCACAAGCGATACGTGGCCACAATTTTCTGAGCCAGGCTCCGAGATTCAATGAAGCCCATGGAGTATAAAGAGATCTCTGCAATGAGACCATAGTCTGGAACCATCATAGCCACTGTGCGGAAAAGAGCCTTCAAGTTGTCAGGGAGTTCAGCCCTGCCAGCATAACCAGGGTTCATGGTGATGAAGACATTGCAGGTTGGGTTGAGTGACAGCTCTGTTCCCTCAAACATAAAAGTCTTCAGATCCTTGGCAATGGCCTGTTGTATACAGAGGATCTGCTGAGCCACCACAGAAAGCACCTCTACCTCAATACGATTAAACTCATCAAAACAGGCCCAAGCTCCAGACTGGGCCAGCCCTTTGAAAAATTTACTCATGGCTTTGTAGTCCAAGCCATCAGAACAGTTGAAAACAACACACTGTTTAGCCAAAGCTTTTGCCAGATCTTTTGTAGTCTCGGTCTTGCCAGTTCCAGCTGGACCCTCTGGAGCTCCTCCTAAGTTAAGCTTCAAGGCTCCCATGAGGGTTCTGTAACAGCGGTCTGTAAGGGGTGTGATGACCAGACGAGGGGAGTTTCCTAGATATTCATAGCCATATTTCACACACGTAGTTATCATGCGCAGCATCACTTCCTCATTCTCCCAGAAGTAACGCAACTGAGAAATCCAAGCAAAGTCATTTAGCGTGGACACGCAATCCTCGTCTAAATTTGCCACAACATCTCGGGCATGAACATCAATAACAATGAGGGCACCAAGGGTCATTCTTGCCCCTCCTGGGAGTGCCCCACGTACCAACCCCACAATGTCAGCAATTTGGGAGTTACACTTTTCAACATAGGTAGGCAGGGAGTTTGTATTGATAGCTTCAGACACTTCACTTGTCCAAAAGATGGAGGAAGCACAAATGACAACTTGGCCTGGCCACTGCAACACCCACTCTTTTCTAGGCAGCTCTGCATACTGTTTCACACCTTGATGAATAACATGTCGAACACTCACGAGCATTTGATGTTCCACCTGCAGTAGCCACTTCTCCACCATTCCGTTGGCATCGGCAGGATTAATCATTTCGGTGAAGGGCACAGTTTCCTTTTCAGAGCTGATTATGCCTAGGATCTCCATGTTTTCTGAGAACTCCAGTTTTGCGATGCCCTCAAAGCATTTTTTCAGGTGAGGTTGGACACACAGGGGGTCTTTGGTCTGTGACAAAATCTCTAGCAGCTCATCGTTTGACAGAAAGAAGAACCTTGGGAAAAAGAGCCTCTTCTTTTCCAGGTAGGTATTCAGGCCTTTTTGGATATCATCAAGAAGCACATTGGACTCCTGCAGGCGTTCCAGCATGTTGGGTTGGTCTGTAGCCACCAGCACATGTGTATCTCTAACAGCCCCTGCAATGATATTCTTATAGCAGGTGTCCACAATTCCAAACTTGCGTCCCTCCTCAGGCATCTGCGCAATGATATCCTCGGAACTAAAGATGGGTTCGAGGTAGAGCCAAGTGGCCTGACACTTCAGCATGGTGTCTAAGATGTCCTGCATACTCACCAGCTTGGTCTCCCATTCTTTACATTCTGTCTCTATTGGCTTAATAAAAGGAGAAGCTTTCATGGTCTGTGTCTTCATAATGTTGTCATCTAGAAGCAGTTGGATGTCATCCACAGCAGATACAATTTTGTATTCTGTATCTCTGTATTGAGTGAGAGAGAAGTGGAGGTCAGCCCAGTCATTTTTCATGTTCTCCAAGGCTTTTTCAAGAGAGTACTCCTTACTGGCTAATGCACCAATTTCTTCCAACTGATCAGCAAAGTTGGAGAGCCCCAGGTCTAACATGTCCATCAGTGAGCTTTTCTTGTTTGGTTTAACTTTAAACCCCACAGTGCTGCTAATCATTTCCCAGTGGTGGACTTTGATGCCTGGGTTACAAATGGTTGTCAGGATGGGTAGGTGCTTCTTGAACTTGTCTATTTTGCTTTTGCAGTTTTTGGTCATGCCGCAAAGCCCAGGAAGATCAGAAAAAGACTTGTTCAATTTATGCATTGTCCTCCACATGGAATCCAGCTCATCAGAAATGCTTTCAGCATTTAGATCTTGAAAGGGACCATTCATCCATACTTCTGAATTGATCTCAAACTTTAGAGCTGTTCTCCAGAGCTGTTCATGAGGTTGTTTGTTAGATATTAGAACTTGCAGCTCAGGGAATTGTGTTTGCTCCTGGTCCAGCATTCCCTGCTGCCTGTTGATATCTTCTAGTTCAAAGACAGCAGACTCAAGGTTGGAGGTGATTTCAGAGAGAGCCTGCACATTCTCTTTTATCTCCTCCATGCTCATCCCTGCTTTCTCTTTAAAAGCCAGTATCTCTTTGTCCACACACTTCAGCCTCTTGTCAAACTCTTCAATCCGCCTTTGAAGATTTTCTTCAACTCGTTCTCTCATGGCAGCCAGACGGGTCTTGCTGTCATCAAGCTCAGTCAGGATCTGTTTCGGCCACTGAAAAACACGGGCATTCAGCTTTATGTCATCAGATGACAGAGTGGCATAATCCAGAAGGAAGAGGAGGCGGTGTTTTGCTTCATCAATCTCATCTTTCAGATTTTGAAGTGTCTCTTCAGTGGTCTCTCTAATGTACTGGTAAAGAGACACTACTTCCTCTGTAGTTTCTGGGGTACCTCTGAGTGTAGCAGTAATATCCTCATACTTTTGACAGATCCCCTTGTTAAGCTCTCGGTTCTCTTCCACTTCAAACTTTACAATCTTTCCTTTCAGTCTCTTACACTGATAATCCATGTCTTTATTTAGCTTGCCTGAATCTAGACGAAACATAGACATATGCACTGTGACAGGCAATGAGGCAACCTCCTTCAATGCGTCATTTATGTTCTCAATTTTGCTGGTAAAATCGCATAATGAATGCTTTTCTTTGAGGAATACTGTTATCTCCTGCTCTGCTGAATTGTCCAGTAGATCGCTGTATTTTTGATACACTTGCAAATACTTTTTAGGTCCAAAAGTGTTTCTGTTGAAAATGTCCTCAATTTTGTTGAAAACTTCTGTAACCGACAATTCCTCAGGCTTCACAGTGCGTAGGTACAAGTTTTTGGGATCTGGAAAGTTGCATGTCACCCTTGGCAGCTTCTCAGCACTCTTGAGAATTTCCACAAAGGCTCTATGGATGATCACCCAACATTCCTTCAAGCTTGGATAGAGGTTAACGCCATGCTCCTCCACTTGTAACTTAACCAGCAGAATCTGAGCATGCACATATTTCACCTCATCAAACACATCGCCAAAATCATTGCCCTCCTCATGGACTATGAAGAAATTGAGCAAGTCCTGTAATGATTTTATGACCAGGCTTCGAAGCTGCAATGACATGTGAGCAGCCACACAGTTGAAAAACCTCTGCTCACGAACTGGAGACATCTGCTCATTCTGGTGTATGAGAGGAAACCACAGGTCATTAAAGTTTTCAAAAAGTGCTGCACATTGAGGCAGCCACTTTTGGACAAGTTCTTCTCTGGTATTTTGGCACTGTTTTTGGACAAAAGCATCAAAGTCAGATGGCAGGAGAGGGAGGTTGGCAGAGATAAGATCTTCCAGTCTGACAAATCTCAAGGATGAGAAACTGTCTCGCCATATATCTTCAAGCATTATCATAATGTGATTGACAGCAAACAGATGATGGCTTTGCCACTTGCGGATCTTCCTGTAAGTAGCTGACCAAGGCACTGGTGCACGGATCACCCTCCTCGGAAAGGGCTGGGGAATGCTGGATATGGACAGTCGCTGGCACTCTAATGAGTCAGTCAGAACATAGTCCACAATACCCTTCTTGATACTGCAGTAATAATCTTTTTTAACCTCCTCTTCCAAGTTAGCTCTGACTGTCTGGATATATTTACTACTGTCCTCAGAGTCCGGAGGCAATTGACGCCAGATGTTCATCTTCTGCCTGTAAGGTTGTGGGACCACTGCTGAGTCGGGGATACCAGTGGTGACATAGTACATATACCTTTCTAGATCGCTGTCAGTAGGTTTTACTTGCGCGTCTCTTGCCTTCTCCTCTTGGCTGTAAATGATGGCCAGCTGTTGTGAAGGACTCATAGGCTGTGTTCTGTAAAAATAGTCAGTGGGAGTATAACGGTAAATCAGCTCTTTATAAGGAACTGCCACCATCTTTGATTCGGGTTGGAAAATAGGTGGGTATGGGCTACTCGTGACTCTTTTTTGTGTGCTTGCTCTCTTCTGAATCACATTAGAGGTGGGGCCATCCTTCATCTGCTTCTGTTGTTTCATCCTGCTCAGTAAAATGATAGAAAACTTTCAATCAGTGTTTTTAACTTTATGGCACTTGGTAGTGCAGGCTGTTTATGTGTTTTCTCTTTTCTTTCGCCTTATTATTCACACGACATCATCCTCCGAGACCGGTGGTCGTGCTGTAGTTATTTACCTTTCCATAATTTTTGTTTGTTTAGAAAGGCATCAAAAGCCTTTAATGTGCGGTGACATAATCATGACATCATAGTTTTTAATGCTGATGTAGTTTAAAAGCAAATATAATCTATATATAGATAGATAGATATAGACATACTATATATATCTGTATCTATACGTGTATGTACGTATATATATCTTTGTAAAAAAAATATGGAGGGCAGCATTACTCCTCTCAGTGTACAGTCTAGTGGAAATTATTACTGAAATTAAATTATTGAAGAATATGATTGTATAGATATGGAGTTGTTGAATATTTAATGGTGTAAAGTAACAGACATGGTACTGGAATATTACGGTTACATGCATTGGAATTATAATGATTGCCTGCAGTTTTTCAGTGAGGTTCAAAGGATCCATAGACGGGACTATCAGGGGCAGCAGTGTTGATCATTCTGGTGTGGATGCCGGATTTCCTTATTATGTTTTCTCCAAGTTGGAGTTTGGACTTTAGAGATGTTTTGCTCATACATTCCTCAGCAGAGCTTCCCTGTATGAGACAGTTTACCATGCTTCCCTGAGTTTTATTAGGAGTTATACACTCTGTCCACACGTAAGCTGTACGTAAAAACGTATGTTTTTATTAATGGTCCCTCTCTCTTCCTCCTGTCACACCCCTCCTTTCTATTCTACTCTTCAACACGTATCAGTGAGCTCTTGAGTGTTTTTGTTGCCTTTCAGGGCCCCAATCTAGAATTAGGCAATTAATGCTGTGGCATTAAGCTGCAATTGCAATTTCAGTACCATGTTTATTTGACTGCTCAAGGAGGACACTGTGGATAAACGTGACCAATTATTTCATGACATTTAATACAATCAGTCAGTTTGCTCTACATAAATATTTAATTTTGAAATGTACAGGTTTTTCATGCATTATTTCATCTAATACTGCTGTGTGCAGTAAGACTGGTTATGTCGTGAATTGATGCAGTCGTTCCTGATTATAAAAAGTAGTAGCAGACTACAGACGAGAAATCCAGACAATAAATGATCAGCTTTGTTGCACTACATCTAAGGCCACCAGATGACAGTGTAGGCTCACTTGTGTTTGAATGAGACTCCTACATCTCTGCAGACTATTGTCACCGCTAAATGAAAAATGCAGCATCTTTTGAGATCAGTCATTGAATCTTGTCTGTATGCAGAGCAACCACCACAGTGTTGCAGAAAACACTTATCATGGGGTGGGTCTACTTTCTATAAGGTTTTGGGAGAGATTTACACAGCGATTGTTTTTTCCTGCAATTTAATTTCATTTACTTTCAATGGGAATACTGTTATACAGTGGTTGACAAATGCATCTGCAACTGTGAGCTCTAGCTTTGTTTAAATAATTCAGAAATGTTTGGAGGTTGAGTCCAAACGTAGCTCAGATCTCAGCTCATCATATCACCATGTGAACTAGGTCAGCTCCCTTAGTGCAGGACTCAGTGCTCGGAGGCAGATTGCTTCCAAATGAGATGAATACTGTGTACATGAAGGAGAATAAGAAAGGTAATGGTGTAATGGTGATTATCTCAGGGTCACAAGACGAGTAGAGGTAATCGAGGGCCAGCGGTAATTGGCATTGAGTGTCCAGTTATCTCCTGTGTGGGTGTTCCTTATTTCATAGGCAATCACAGATTATGAAATCTGAGACATGTTCGGGGAATAATATGTGTAATAATTTCAATTTAGGTAAGAATTCAGGGCTTTTATTTTGAAAGTCTTTGGGCTGGGGCTGATAATTATATGAAAGAGTAGAATAAAACTGAATCGATGTCTAAGTTTTTTCTTTAAAGGTTGTAATTACTACTACAGTAGTCCTGGTGAATAGTAAAAAAGGAGAAGGGAGAAATAGGAGAAATCTGACCCCAGAAATGTTAGTAACATTGCATGAAATACCTTTACACACACACCAGGGGGAGTATTTCATGGCTTATGATTTCAACTGTTACTTCTAAAAGGTAGAATTTGTTAAATCTTTTATCAAAAAGCAATATATTACAGCTTTCAACCAGTTTTTGAGGTTCAAGGGAGGTAATAGTATATTTGCTTGAACTGTCATAGTTACATGAGCAGACAAAAACGATGATGTAAAATGTCACTTTTTGTCTTTTCAGTTGTTCCAAATACTGAATTTATTGGAGTTCCAATGTGTGAGACTAATTCTATGTGGCTCAAAACTCCTAATATGAATAAAAAGGCTCCACCATTTCATTGAAGTAATGCGTGGTGTAAATGACTGTGAAAGACACACGTACGGCAGGTAACCAACATTTATTTACCATTATCAACTTTACAATAAAACCAGTAACATCTGTCAACATTAGCAAAATAAAGAACAGAAATCAGTCCAATGTATTTACAAAGACAAAGCAGAATCAGGCTCACATACGACAGATAAACAACTCTGCTTCATATCAAACCGCAACAGTGAACATAGCAAGCTTAAGTGTTCTTTTTTTTCATAGTAAGGTAAAAATCAAAATTGTCTATTTTTTTTTTCTTTAAACAAACAAAGACATAGCTTCTCTGAATCTTTAAGATGGTTCTCTATAATACACCACAAAATACTTCAAATTTGGGTTAAAATATAGGAATGTAAAAAGTTGGCGAGTCTCTTAATTTTCTGATTTCATTTTTTTGTCTATATTAACAGTCACTTCAGGTGGTGGTGGTGTTCTAGGATCTCGTCTAGCTTCATTCCTTCAGCACGGAGGCACCTCCAGCTCAAATTTTTCAGGGAAAGATGCTTCGGCTCCATTCTTCTTCTTCAGCCATCCATCATCCATCTATACTTTGTGGTGTCAAATAGCTTGTGCTCTAGCCACTAAAAATCAGTTTTCCACATAGTGACCAACCCGCAGCCTAAAAACTCAGTCAAGGTCCAGATGTCAAGCAGTAACCAGGGAAGTGATCTAGTGAATCTAGTCTGTCCTCTTGTTATCATGACGAAAAGTGGCACGTCGAAGGAGTCTCTCACATACATGTGTATATATTTACATATACATATATCCATATACATATGTATACATATACACACATATATATAAATATATATATATACTTTAAATTTTCTCTCTCTCTTTCTTGCAAAACAGTTCACCCAGTTCATTGTGAGCTCACGGTAAAATCACTCTTTCTTTTCAGAAGGAGCAGGGGTCGAGCTGCTCTCCTCTGTTGGTTTTGTGGCCTCAGGGGCTGGAGCAGCTGCCTCCTTGGCCTCCTCCTTGGGGGCCTCCTCTTTCGCTGGGGCCTCCTCTGCCTTGGGGGTCTCAGCCGGAGCAGCAGCCACAGCAGCAGCAGCAGCAGCAGCCTCCTCCTTCACCTCCTCCTTCTTCTCCTCTGCTGGAGTGGTGGCTCCATTCTCAGCGGGCTTCTCCTCAGATGGCGCCGCAGCGGCGGCGGCAGCATCCGCCGCCGCTTCCTCTTTGACGGCCTCGGTTTTCTTGCTCTTCTTCAGGTTCAGCTTAAAGTTGAATGACTTCTTCAGGGAGAACTTCTTCTTCTTCTTCTTGGGGGTCTCCTTGGCAACAGCCTCGCCTTCGGGTTTGGCAGCCTCTCCATCTGCAGCGGGTGCTGGCTCGATGGCGTCGCCTCCCGCGCCTGCTTCAGGCTCCTTGGTCGCCTCAGCTGAGCCGTTGGTGGCAGCAGCGTCCCCGTCAGGCTTTGTGGAGACGTCGCCATTGGTTTTCACATGTCCATTCTCCTGGGGACACACGGAAGAAGAAGAAGAAAGGTGTCACAAAATAATCCATATGTCTCTAATGCTCAACCCTCTGACAAAGAATTAAAAAATAATAATAATTTACATGCATCAAAAATACAGTTTTTCTCGTGTGATTTCTCTTTTTTTTCTTTTCAGAGCATCGTCGTCAAGCTCGTCAAATTAACCACCGTGTCTCCTCACTCGGAGGCGACGCCTTGCAGTACTCTAATCAGGCGATAGGCGGCGGTAGTGCCTCACAGATCTCTGTGGGTACCAGACAGACAGCGGCTCAACAAAGAGACGGCTGGAGAAAAAAAAAACCACTTAATGTTGCAGTTATTTTAAATTTTAGAGAATTTAATTTTTCTTCTCCAGAAAAAACACACTAATGGAATGAAATGAACATAGTGCGAATAAGGAGGTTTGTGTGTGTGTGTGTGTGTGTGTGTGTGTGTGGAGGCGGTCATTTACATTCATAATGATCCAATAATGATCCCAAGAGTAAAAAAGAGACAAGAAAACCCCAATAATTATAACAATAAAAAAAACCGGTACAATCCAAATGTAGGGAATTCCCTGTTGTAAATGTATTAGATGAATCCAGACTGACAGCCAGGCTTGTGTTTTAAAGAAGGGAGGAGTAGTAGACTGTCTACGTGCGCTCATGCTGCCCCCTCCTCTCCTCTCTTCCCCTCCCCCCTCTCATCTCCCCTTTCTGCCTGGCACTATCACACGCGTTGTGCGGATTTATTTATTTATTTATTTGAATCTTTATTCACAGACAAAACTGAATTAAAAAATAACAATAACAAAAACGTGATCATTGAGGTGTTTCTTTGGTCATCAGCTGCAGACAGTGATGCTCCTGAAAGCCTCACCTGACATGTCCATGTCCATGTCCTCACAATTCCAAGTTGCATCAATTCAGCATCGACTACATTTGAAAAATACTAGCGTTTCTTTCCCCCCTTTTTTTAAATGAATGCACCTTTTTTTTTCTCTATAGGCATTGAAAGGTAATAATAATCACCTGTCCGTTGGTTTTGACAGCTGCAGCATCACCAGCTTCTCCTCCTCCAGCAGCAGCAGTTGCAGCAGCAGCGTTCCCCTCCGTGGCCACCTCTCCTCCTTTGGATGCCTGGGATCCCATTGTCTTCGGGTGAGTTTCGTTGAAAGCAAAAAAGGAAAAAACTTAAAAAAAAGAGTGCGATTATTATTATTATTCTTTTTTCCACTTGTTTTTTTTCGTCAATCCAGATCAAGTTACGTATCCAGCGGTGAAGCGGCGTTAAAGAGGTGTCTGTAAAGTCCCCTCGTTGGCTCCTGCGCTCACACTGGCAGACGGAGAGCCTCTAAACCCCGACACTGGTTGAACGCAACGCTTCAACACACTGTAAGTCGTAGGCGCCACCCTTGGGCGGGACTCTGCGCGAGTCTGACCAATCAAAGTCGCGTGTAAGGGCACGTCCAGCCAGCGCTGGCCAATCAACTCCGACCTCGTAATTGTCCCCGCCCCCTCCGGTAGACACCAATGAAATCAATTCAGCTCAACCAAAAATGTACAAGTGTTACTGTATCAACTGTAATTGTCATCACAAAGTTTTCAAATCATTAAATATCCATAATTAGTTTGCAGACAGACATGAGGGGTTTATAATTTAAGGAAACTTCCATTTAAAAATGCCGTGTGCCAGGACAACAGTCGAACAGATGAATAAAAAAACATAAATCAGTTTAAAAGGATATGAAAAAGACACATTTTAAATCAAAATAAGGATGAAGAACAGCAGTTTAATACAGGACAGTGATGGTTGTGTCTATACAGTACAGTACACTAGTACATCAATATTTATTGAACCTATACTGATACTCATATCGTAGAACTCTTTATCAGGAGTTATGTTGTTATTGAACGATTGCCCTGCCCTAAATCTATACTCACTAAATATTGATTTTGTTCCATGTGCAGTAGTTCATAGTTATGTTTTGTGTTTAACTCATAACCTGCTGTTTCTTTCCTTCACAGCAGATGTTTCTCAACGTGAAGTAGTTGTAGGGCAGTGACATGAATTAGGCTTGAAGGTTTTTCTGTGAGTGTAAGTCACACTAAATGTTTGACCCATTAACCTGTAGAAGCTTCCACTCCACATTTGTATCGATGGTAGTAAACGTATCAGATCCGCTCGCGAACATGACACAGTTTGTTACCGCTGCCAACTTTTTTTAAATGTTTTTGCCCACATTGTGTGTGTGAGCAGCATGACTCATAAAGTAAATAATTGATTTTGATTCTTTTTTTTCAAGGAGCTGTTTTATGGCCCAAAGAAGAAGAAGGAACATCTGGATATGGAAACTGAGCAGGTCTGTTGGTGGTTTACTCTCTCTCTGACTGCTCACTCTCACTTTCATTATCAGTTGATCTAGGATTAATTTTCCTCAGTCAGCTGATATGTTTCCTAGAATGTTTGGTGACATCAGAGGCAACTGATTTTGGTTTCACTTGCTCGTTTTAGCTCACCAACCAAAATACATCAGCAAAACTATTCCAAATGAGAAGATGCAACTACTCTTTTATCCTCAGAATCAAGAAAAGAATTCTTTCAGTTCTGTTTTCCTCCAACGAAAGGTGACATGACATGATTCACTCCACGGCAACAGTTTCACTTTTCACTGCGATTCAGCATTTAGTCCAAGTTTCAGTTGTAGTTGTAACAGATGTTGCCAGACACGGATTGTCAAATAAATCACGTGTGAGTTTGTGATGATATAAGCCTCGAGAAACATTAGCGATCAGCGTCTCATATTATTAGTATAGGAAAATATTAGAAATAAGTGAGTTATAATGTTGATTAGAGCAGTTTATATGACACAGGACAACATTCACAGGTGAAAAGTTGAGAAGGAAACACTGATTTCCCTGCTGTCGTAGCAGCAGAGTAGTCAAATTAAGCCGCTTACGCTAAACAATGAAGAATAAGGGTTTATATTGTTCAATGTTGTGCTCTCACTGTGGATATGGGGACACTTTTTTTTTTTTTGGTAAACCGATCACTAATGGGGCTTATCGCACATCATGCTGTCTCCTCATGGCTCCATGACTGAGGTTGTTGTTCACTTCCGCTCGTCAACAACATACCAGGAGCAAAATATGTTAGTGTGATGATCACGCACATTCCACCTGATCCTTTTCCTCCCACACACACGCACACATTCCACACATCAGCTGTTAACGCTATAAATTGCCGTTACGCTAGGAGAAGACTTCAGTGTTCAATGTCACAAATTGATCTTCACTGCAGTCAACAGCCTAATTGATTCTGCGAGACTCGGGAACTTTGGAATGCGTGTCAGCAGCCCGTCTGGACGCAGCTCTCAAGTTCACATGTAACGCACACGTTTGTGAGTTAATCTTGTTCAAAAGTTTGATCCCGAGCCACGTCATATAACTTTTAAAAAGCGTTTCTAATGCAGTAAAGAATCTTTATAACTGTCAACTTCTCAGTATAAAACCCCTGAAACTTACTGAAGCACTTTACTGAAATTAAATAACTTCCAATAATTGTGAGTGTCTTCTGGATTTTAGGCTCATTTGAACACATTATCTGGCCAAATTATCCTGTAGTGGGAGGGATTAACAGACGTTTGTTTTTTAATATTTTTACGACTGAAGAGCAATTGGGGGGGCGTGAGCAGAATCCCGCAGTAACCAATGAGAGCGAGTTGACCGGGTAACGGATGTTGCGTACGTTTTAGTTGACTCCGTCTTTTTCCATTCTTTCCAACTTCATCCACAGTTTTTTGTGCTTCTTCTGCCTCTATGTCTGTTTATATTCTGAAGTGTGTGATCCCAAAATCCCTGGAATCTCCTCCCCTGAAATCATTTGATTAAACACCAAGTGTGTGGTCCCGGTGAATGGCATTATCCAGGTATGTTAGCTTGATTTTAGACTAAAATCGGACTTTTAACATGCATGTAAAGGCACTAACTGTCATGAAACAAAGGTGTTGCCAGTGGAGGAACACTAAGATATTTCTTAGATATCTGTAACACAGCCACAAAGGGACAGCCCACTGAAAATATCCTTGAAGCACAGAGAATGACCGACGCATCAAAATGTAACATACAAAGTTGTGATAGGGCGGTGATTATGTTCTGATGAAAATCCTAAAGTGACGGGACATAAAACAAACACATAAAAGTCAGTAAATCCCACTTCTGAAGAAGTAGGGCTATTAATCTTAATCTAAACAGGATTATTATGAGGAGTTGTGAAAAAACAAACATCCTTGCAGTGTACATAAACTCTCCTGTGGCTCTTGTGTCGCTTTTCTTCAGTGCTGTGCAGCCGTCGCAGTGGGTGGACAACCTTTCTCACACATGTATCACACTGTATCTACAGTATCTAGCCGGCCTTGTAAATGTCATAATAATGTGTCCACTGTGTGCTGTGGAATGCCCGGCACGCAGGCCCTCTTGACTCCTTAAGCCATCTTCTCCTGTCAATGGGTGTCTTCAGTCTGCCCGAGGTAACTCAGTGGGGAGAGGCAGTGCAAGAGACGCCGTCATGGTTTACTTTTTTTTTGTAGGTGGCGTCAAGCATCAAGTGCCGTTTTCTTTCATTAAAACCCTGCGTCGCAGTGTGGAGGCAATGACAGCGGTGGTGAAGGCGGTGACAAGGCACCGGCTCGTCGTCGTCGTCTCATCACCCCGCTTGACACTTTGCTCTGTGTTATGTGTGTGTTTGCACATGTGCGTCTGTGTGTTATGTGCATATAAGGGAAGCATTGTCATGGGACCGGTGAGCGTCAGAAAGGCGCAGAGATGCAATACTTCATATACGTGCACACACACGCGCAGCACAGAGGACATCAGCTGTGACGGAGTTCATATAGATGTGCCGAAGGTTGGAATGCAAAAAGGAGGAGAAACAGGAGGAGTTGTTTCTGATCTATTTGATACAACTGAGGCCTTAGATGGAAAGGAAGGGACGGTGGCCACAGTGTTGTTTGGATGTGACTGCAAAAGGAATGACATGATAGCATGATAGAGTGGTAGCCAGGGGAGGTCAGGTACTGAGGTACGAGTAGAACGATGGTCTGCATTTCTGGAGGTTTACACTTAGAAAGTTTACACGCGCAGTTTAGGTCAGGCCTTAGTCCGACTAAGACAGGCAATCGGACAACTCGCCGAGTCTGAGTATACATGCGGAGGAGGTGAAAATCCATTTATTGGCCGCGTACGTCTGACTATGCCTGTGCAGGTGGCGCTGTATCTGTCTCTAAAAGCTAGTGTGTAGTGAATCAGTTTCCTCGTGCGGTGGTTCTGTATGTTTTCTACCTGCCGTAACGTGATAATCGCAGTATAAATGAGTTTGAGCTCTTGTGGCTCTTGTTGCTGTGATGTCAGAAGAAAGACGCCGACGCCTCAGTTTATAACGTCGTCTCTTTCTACGTCAGACTGGGGAGGAAAGTTTGACTTCAGCCCGACTAAGCGTACACATGCAGGAGTAATCGGACTATGAATCGCATTATCCAGGCATGTTAGTCTGACTAAGACTAACTCGATTTTAGTCGGGCAAACATATTACATGAAAACCAAGTGTTGTGTTTTGCATACAAAGTGTGATTGAGTGCAGTCGTGGCTCTTTGTCTCTGGAACCTTCAACATTTTGTCTGGCTTTAGTGATCAGCTGAAAATCTACATTTCTGTGGCCTTGACCTAATTTTTTTTTCATTGGTACTTTTCCCCACTTCTTTATTATGTTGTGTGTGATGCTCACATCCACAACATAACCCACTTGTATTCATTATCGCTTTTGTTGAGTTGATAATTATTTTTTCTTTTCTCAGAGACACTTCTAATGCCAAAACACATTAATGCTTCCCTCGGGATTATTGGCTTGGTTGTGGGATTCTTGACTTTGTGGAAAAGCCTTCAGGATGGCGATGTTTACAGAATAAGTAACATTGCGAAGAAGACGACACAACACAATCAAGGGCCGTATCAAAACAGGCTTAATAGATATCATACTGCATTTTTAGAAAGTGTCCCACATTTTCTGGAAAAGCGGTTTGTACGTCATGGGATTATTTCTTTCTTTGTTAACTCTGAATAGGTAATAGGTTGACAGTTCAGTTAGCTCACAAACACGTTGTAGGAGTCCCCGAACTCTCTCGGCTGATTTGTTGTTCTGCTGAGTCAGGGTGTGTCACTGTGAGAAAAGGTGCTTTCCAATCAGGCACCGGTGTCCAAAAGTGCAACTGAAAGCAACATGTCATATTCTCAAATGGAAAAAAAACAATGTGCACATAATTGAGATCATTCATTCATGATAGAACGCAGGTGTTTACCCAACTTTTATTAGTTTAACAGAACAAAACTCTGTTAAAGCTTCAAAGTGATGAGGTCTTTCTGATATATAGACCTCAGAATTATAAAGGAATTTGTTTCCTAATTGCAGGTTAATTTTCCCCATTGTTTGATTTCACACCAAGCTAAACTGCTCTGCCTCAGGGAGGGGGGTATCTACGTCCTCCCTGCCCTTTGACTCGGACTGCTTTGATCCTTTGATCACATGACTGGCGGTCATGGCCTGAGGGTTGTCATACATCTTTACCCTGATCCAGAATGCTTTGCTCTCTATGAGGAGGAATGTGACTTTGGCTCACTCATGTCAGCAGAGTGTGTCCTGATGTTTGTTGAGGTGGTGGGGTAGGTTGACTCCAGGCTTTTATGTTTTATTCTCTTATTTCCCCTCCCCCTGTGTGTGTGTGTGTGTGTGTCTGCTCCTCACCTGCTCTGATTAGTCTCCACACCTGAGTCCAATCATCTCCAATCACCTGACAGCACAAGAACCCTGGCTCTTCCTCTGCCAGCTCAGTGGTAGTCACTCTCCTGTCTGCTGTACCTGCCCTTTACCCATTTTTGTTAATAAACCCTTTTTGCCTCCTTCTGTGTTCGCGTTTGCATCCAAACCAAACCAAACCAAACTCTAGCCACGTCAGAACAGAACAATCTGGCCATGGGTGGAGGAAGAGCCGAGGTTCTCGGACTACCAGGTGATTGGAGATTACTGGACCCAGGTAAGGAGCAGCCACACACACACACACACACACAGACAGGAAATGGAGAAACACCTTGTGACAAAGGTGAAGTGTTAGTGCTAACTAGCGCCTCAAACATGACATTTCTCAGGGACACACTTCCAAATGGAAGGCAATGAGATATTTCAAGGAAGCTAACGTTATTGTAATGTTTGTTTGGCAAATTGTGTAGCTACGCTAACCACAACATATCTCCACTTTGCTGCAGACAATAATAAGTCCCATATTCCGCGAGAGTTGTGGTGATACGACGTGTTGAATCACCAGCAAAGACCTGGGTGTCCTATTTCGTAGGGTTAGATTTTAACCACGACCCTCCTGGTCACCTGACCTGTGTCTTTTATCACGTAGCAGTAATCATTTCTTTTCTCCTCGGCTCTTAAAGCTCAGCTCTCTGATTTCATTTGGTCTGGCTGTAGTCAATGAAGCTTTGTGTACATATGACTGGATGTTGGGCTGTGGATGAACTCTTTCTGCTAAAGGCCTCTATTGTTCTACGCCTCGTCACCCTATGGATGAGCATCACAAGTCGAGCTGGAGGGGAAGAGAGGAGGTAGCACTGGGGGAAGAGGAAGAGGGAAAGAAAGACTTAAGGATAAAGGATTATGGGTATTAACCAGAAACTGATCTGATTACAGAAGAGAAAAGTTACTCCCATCTTTTTATTTTGCTATCATAACCATATTCTCCCCGTTTTATTTATAAATAAATAAATAAATAATAAATGCTTGTTCAGACATACGAGCGCTGACTCTGAGACCTCACAGAGGGACATTAGAGAGCATATGGTTTGGCGTTTGAGCTGACAGATGTCCACACTGGACAAATAGAGAGCGGAGGGAAAAAATAATCATCAATTCACTAGCCTGGGGTCGAGGGAGGTCAGAGTTCGGGGGGGGGGAATCAACAAAAGGGGGTCAGGAAATGGGGAGGTGCAGTGATGGAGTGCGCCAATCGTGTCAAATGACCACTAAGTTGGTGTCAGTGATGTTGAGTGAGTAAGAGTTTTACAGTGAAGGACTGTGTTGGTGTTTTTGTTGCTCGGTGGACTGGGAGGTTGCAGCACTGTAGAGAAACCAAAAGGTCAGTGTGACGTCTCAGAGAAGTGCCCGGGACTTTCCACTTACAATAAATACTGATCCAGTTAGACTGATGCATCACAGTGTTTGGCAAACTGATGATCTTTCACTTTCACTTTTTGTATGATTCTTCTTCCTCTCTGACTTGACCTGAAAATACTGACAGTCTGGCAGTTTCTTTTAATGCTGTAAAAAGGAAAGCAATGTTTCCATTTCCAGTATTTCTGATTCTGAAAAACCCCACATTCATTTTAGGAGTAAGAGGTCGTCCTGAATGAGACATTTCAGGCTTACTTTTCTTCAGCCACCAATTCAGTCTTTGGCTACTGTGTACACACACACACACAGTACTGGAAACGGTGTCAGCCCAGTATAAATCCCTTTTGACATATGAACATGCCACTGACCTTATTACCATGACAACAGTGTCTACAGGATAATCGCGCTCTGACAATGCTGACACAATATGACACAACAGAGACACTTTTTTTTATTGTTATTGCACGTGTGGCTGAAATACCCACTCTGCTTTTTCCTTACATTGGCTTTTCTTTTGCCTCGTTCTTTTCTTATGAACCATACGGAGTGAGGACGTTTTGGCTGGTCATCACATTCTGTTACCTGGTTTTAGGGTTAGTGTGCGTGTGTGTTGTGACAAAGACATTTGGACAATTTGGGTTCATGAACAAGTCTTGGAGCTCAGGAGAAGAGCATCCTTAGCAACTGCTTTCAAAAAACAAGATTGATATAAAGGTAGGTCAGACCTTTCTCTGGGTTTGTGAGCTCTCACTTCCCCTGTGTGTGTGTGTGTGTGTGTGTGTACGTGTGTGTGCATGCGTTTAAATCTGTACACCCACACAAGAGTCCTAAAATAAATCCTACTTCTTTCATACATGTGAGCACATTCAGCAGAACCAAACAACACATCCACCCCCTCCCTTTTTCCTGTTCGGCCTCCTCCTCTCCTCTCCTCTCCTTCACGTCCCTACATCCATCCTGTGTGGGAAAGAGAAGGAATTTCAGAGGAAAAGTGGAGAATGGGAAGAGCAAGGAGGAGATTTTTTTTTATTGTCTTGTTGCGTTTATCTCATTAATGCATGGCAGCGGCGAGGAACCAGAGAATAAAACAGACAGAATAATGCTTGTGGATGTATTACTCCATCTCTATAGATTTTATATTATAGGAGCACTCCATCGACTTTACAGATGAAGTTCAGTCTGGTCATT
Organism: Solea senegalensis; assembly: GCF_019176455.1. Taxonomy (NCBI): domain Eukaryota; kingdom Metazoa; phylum Chordata; class Actinopteri; order Pleuronectiformes; family Soleidae; genus Solea; species Solea senegalensis. Next base: position 17,674,169 of record NC_058039.1, on the reverse strand, counting down.
CATCACAAGGAGATACTGTAAATTTGACTGTGCGTTTAAAATAGAGGAAGAATTGAATTAATCCCCTAAGGGAAAGTATTCCTCTGCATTTGACCCATCCTAGAATTAGGAGCAGTGGGCTGCCCGGGGAGCATTGGGGGTTGGGTACCTTGCTCAGGGGTACCCCAGCCCTTTTTGGCCAGGTGGGGGTTTGAACCGGCGAGTCAAGTTCCCTTTCCACTTGGCCACGGGCTGCCGTACTGGATGTATGTTCTTGCTTTAATGACCATATCATCACATTCACATGATGGAATAGACACTGACCGCGGGGACTGACCATTTCAGACGAGACTGGATGCTTTGATCTGTTATGATGAAAGACGACTGTTTATCCACATTACTTCATTTTTCCTTCAGGCGTAAATTCCGCCCATGTCCTTCAGACCCAACTACCGCAAATAACGTCACAGCATTCATCAGATTCCTCACTTTTTTTTACATATTTACTTAATATGTACAATAATTTATTTGGTTGAATTCCACAACCCAGTCAGCTGATCAAAGTGATCTTTAAGAAAAGTTTAAATCTCCCCGGATCCCAAAAACTGGACCAAACTTTAATGCTGTTTAACATGAAGGCTATTTGTGGACAATGCTGAGCTTTGCCATCATTTTTGTTTCATCTGTGGTGGGAGTTGTGGCTTTAACTCTTGTGCATGCACTTAATTGTCTGGCCTCAATTCATTCATTCATTCATTCATTCATTCATTCATTCAGAACTTGAAAGTACTTTACATGTGGTCACTTCAATGCAGCAGAAGAGGGAGAGAGAGGTACGTAGCAAGGGATGGACAGATGGATGATGGATGATGGATGGATGGATGGTGGTGAGTCAGAGGGGAGATGGAGGCAGAGAGAAGTGCTGATGAATGGGTTGATGGCACACTGACCCACTAATGTTGCAGCTGCATTGCCAGTGGCTTTGCCTGGCTGAGTGAAGCACACACACACACATAGACATCCATGTAAATCCATAGACGTATTTACTCCCTTACACCAAAAGCTTTTGTGGAGAAAGTGTTTTAAACAAAGTTGCATGGCTGCAAGAAAACTGTTAACTTCTGCTAATATCAGCGTCTTTCCTTCTCACTAAAGGTCATGAAATGAGGAAAGCAGCGCTGCACAGGAAACATACACCAAGTTTCAATATTCCCCATTTAGTTTCTAAATCTGTCATATGTCTTTTTTTTTGGGTTATGCCACTTAATGACGAGGAGAAATTCTTTTGTAAGCTTTAGTTCAGATCATCATGTCACGCTAACTTTTGATGGTGCCGTGGTTTAGAATGCATGAGAGAGGGAGTGTGGTTCTGTTTGTAATGTTATCAATGGTTTGCAGGTGAAAACTAAAGGTCCTGGTACACTTTAGCTCACAGTGCATGCATACCCAACGGGCACCGTGCAGCCCCGATTTTTTGGAAGCATGCACAATGACTGCTCTGGGTGCGCGTGGACAGCGCCTGCGCGGACTGAACAGAAGTATTCGCCAAGGGTAGTCCTCCGAGCCTTGACCTGGCGGCCCACGAACCGGGCCTTTCATCTGTGAACCAGACGTGTCCGAGCGAGCTGTAGCATTGGTCTCTTCTTCTTTGGTAGGAATGCGTCCTATTCCCTGCGTCCAGACTTGCACTGCCACCCCGATGGTGAAGTGGGATACTACAGGACCCTGACATATCTATATTTGCCTCAGTAAGACACGACAGCTTTATGTCTTTCAAGTGTAGTATAAACAAAATTTCTCATAATTGACAGATGTCCTTTTTACTTGCATGTTTATTTATATTTTCTATAATATAGAATTTTTGCTTCCTGTATGTCTATGGTTAATAGAATTTGAATTTCCTGTTGGATTAATATTAATACAGATAATATCTATTTAAACCATACATTTTGGCCATTTCTTTCTAGTTTTAAGAGACATTTCAGTCTGAAAGTGTCTCAATTATACAACTCTAGCTACTCAAACTTTGCTTTCCTCCTTGGCAGATTATTTTCACTCAAAACAAGGAAATTTAAATCAGCTTTTTTTTGCTGTGTAAAGCCTTTTTCACACTATAGATAACAGGTTATACACATTTGTTTTTAGCTTGGCTGAACCAGCAAAACGTTAAAAGTGGATTCACTTCATCAGTGGTTAGTAGTGTCAGTGGTTGGTTTGTTGGCATTGTGTTGGAAATGACACCAGAATATCTATATAAGAAATTAAGCTGATAAAAAAAACCCACATGCATTGCCGTGTCATTTGACCCAGGGGTTAATGCCCGTTAAACACACCCCCACTGGTCAATTACCCATTTAAAAATGAAACTGGTTGAAGTGGTTTTATGACCAGTGGAACTGCAGAGCCACTGCAGAGGACTGCAGTCTCCTGTTCCTCCACCTGTCTCCATTCTGCACCATTCTCATCTTCCTCTCAGACTTTTTTACAGCAGTGTTTTATTCCTTGATTTACTTTTTGGAGTCATTTTCCTACCTGTTAAACCAAAGTCACGAGAAAGAAGAAAACAACGTCGAGGCCGCCTGCAAAAAGGCACGTGGCTGCACTGGACGCTGTAATTTAGCAGAGTGCTGAGCTGCAGATTCCTGCTGTCTGTAAGATGTCAAGGCCAAGTGGACGTGCTTTTTTCAGTCTCCTTGTTTTGTTATGTCTCACTTTGAATGGCAGTTTAAATTAACCTGGCATTAAATAAAATTAAGAAAAACAAAACTCTTATGATAACATTGAATCCAACACAGCATCCTAAGAATGGCGTTCATTTTAAATCATTGCACTCGACGTGATTTACATCTAAAGACAGTGTTCGGTGTTGGTTGGAGAAGAAGAAGCAGTGAGCAGTGACGCAGCAAGCAAAAGGTTTGGAGGTGAGGGTGGTGCATGGGCGTGAAGCCTGTCAGATTATCCGAGCAGAAGACCAGAGTTCACGTCCACAGACCTGCAATTAGCTGTCGCTGCTTTATTAATCGTGACCATGATCTTTCCCTGGCTGTTCCTTACAGGGCTTTGCACTAAAAGAGAGCAAAGCCATTGTGAGCGCTACTCTTCCAGTTACCTTTCTAAAAGGTTTAGATTATGTTGAGCTGTTGAGGAAAGAGGAGAATTTGTTTCCTCCTGGAATTCTGTATCTAAGGAGCCGAAAAAGCACTTGACAAATGTGTGGAAGAGAAGCTGGAGTTGTTTTTAACTGCGGTGCTCGAGTGTTGTGCTCCTGTACTCATTACTAAGCAACTGAAATCTGGAAGCGTCTGAGATGATCGCAGTTCACTGCAGCCTCACGACAAAGACAGCGGATTCAGGTCAGCGGCTGTTAGTTCTCCGGACAACTTGCTCTGTTCACATAACACCAATCAGACGGTACACAGACTATAGGGAACTGTTAGCACCTGATTACTCCAGCTCCTGCAGGTTCTGGAGCTTATTAGGGATGAAATGCATCTGAAAACATTTAGATCATCTTGGAACAATAGAGTTCCAGCAGTTGTACGGCAGACACTGAGGAAATATAAGATCTAATTAAAAGCTCAAGCCCTTCCAGGACATCAGTAATGGATGCGTGCGTACAGAGAAATGTTTTATACACAAACACAAAAGGCCATGATGAGAGATGACCCCCCCCCGGAGAACATTCACACGTAGAGAGTGCACAGTATTAGGAGGATGTTTTGTGACTGAGCTGCGATGAGGCTCTGTCAGGGTGTCATGACACTGCCCGTCATCATATCACCATTAGAGACCTTATACCTCCAAAAAAAAACACTCATTCCATTGGGATGCCGTGTCCCAGACAGGCCAAGGTGCTCCTCTGCTCTGCGGGTTGTAATGACTTTGTATTATAAAACACTTCACGGTGCAATTTGGTTGAAATAACTTGGAAAAGAAACAGGGACCGGTTCCCTGTAAAGCATGTGAAGCTTTAGCCTACAGTGCTGCTCGGGAATCAGCTGCTTAGCGGGAATAAAGGTTCACTATTTAAACACGAGACATTAGACCACACCATCCCCAGTCTGGCCTGACCCCGGGGCGACACCGACTGTCACCACAAGATTACATCATTTTTTCAAAGAATGCTGAGAACTATTCACGGGAACAAGTGGATTTGTTTGGCACAGGGTGAGTGTGTGTGTGTGATGCCAGGGTCAAGTACAGGTGATGGAAGAAGGCGGGGATGGAAGGAACCGGAGAGGAACCAGTCGTGGCACTGGCATACTGTATTGGCATTCTGAGGAGCTACAGTATAGCATGGCTGCCTTTGGCATCGACGCAAACACAGAGACAGTGGCTTTGCCCTCTCGGCGCACCCTCCAGCCAGGCACACTGAGCATGTGGGGGGAGGGAGGCTACATGCCCAACAGGATTGGAGTGAAAAGAGAGAGCGATCCAGGCATGGCAAAATGGCTGCTCAGCCTGCCGCACATGCTGCAGGCTCACATGAAAGACTGAGCAAGCCTGAGTCACACTGGGTGCAATCATTTATCAACCGATAAATAAGAATAAGAACGCCTATCAGTGTTTGAACGTTTCCAAAATGCCTGCACCGTATAAGACTTATGTGGGTGCAAGTGCTGAGTGAGTTCATACTGTAAATGACAGTCAAGAGAATTGAAACCATGAGGCAAATGAGTTGGTAAACAGCAAACACGGAGAAATGGGGAAGGAGGGGTTTTGACCTAATTCTGTGCAACTTGCTGCTCATGTGATGGACACAACTGTTCAGTTCTATACGTCGCGATGCCTGAGAGCGGAGATGAGCCGGGGCTGTGTCTTTCGGTGATGCACACATTGTGCGTCATACGCATGTGTGTTGTTGGCTTTTTTGTGGGGAGGAGAGGCTGTGCTGTAAAAAGAAAGGAGAACATTTCCTGCAGTTTGTCAAACAAATTGAGCGTTTCGACTTAAGATTTGAAAATCTATTTCATTGTGTGGAATTTTGACACATGTTTTAAATTACGGATTATGATTTCTCCACACGGCACCAAAGTGGAAACCAATTTTGTACTAACAAAACCAAAGAGAATCAGTTTTTAGGTCACACACACGTTTATTTTCTCTCTAAAAATCCACCAAAACACCTCTCAAACCTAATAATCCCTCTGTGGTTCCTCTTCCCCCCGGTCTGTCTTTCTCCGTCTCTTTGGTCCGTTGTCAGAGCTGACAGGATCATACATGGCACCAATTACTTCAGTCTCCACCTGTCAAGTGGAAAAGAGCAAAGTCAGAAGAGGTCGAAATGACAGCATGAGCTCGGATCTCTTTACCCTCCACTATGGGGTTAGAGACTTGCTGGGCTTGGGCTGTGAAGTGTGTTTCTGTCAGTACAACACACTCAAACGGCTCAACTGCCAGGAAATGTGGTACAGACACTATTTTTGACACATTATCTGCACGTGTTAGTCCAACATTGGCAGATTCTGTTTAGAACAATTTCAGTTCGGAAAGTCCACTTTCAGTTTGGACAAATTATTATTTTTTTCCCTCAGCACATCCAGCGGAAGTGATCCGCCTTGATCTGCTGACGACAGTCAACAGATGGCTGATTACCATCTCCAAATCTCTAGTCAAACTCTGAAGTGATTGGGGAATGATTGGAATTCAGCTCGAGACTTTATCAGCGCACACAAACGCACCGTGAACAACATCTTCCTCTCTCTCTCTCTCTCTTGTTTCCTTGCCTTACCGCCTTTTTAAATTAGAGTAAAACATTATTCTGAGGGTTCATTGATCGCATGGGAGTTTTACATTGATGGCAGTGTTCATGGCTGGGTGCCAGTGGAAGAAGACACTCTCCCTCTCTGTCTTTCATGTACCTCTACTTTGTTCAACCTCTTCCGTATCACTTTCTAATCAGCCAAGTTCCCCTGGCAGAGCTGAATAATGTGTCATCGTTCACTACAGCAAGTGCCCGTGTACACACACACACACACACATACTTAGACACACACACACAACCTTGTCCTATAATGTCATTATGGCACCAACTGAGTCAAATTACACTGAATCAATAGGTCTTGTTTATCTGTTGGGGGCCTCTCTGCTCTCAATTACGGCCATGGCGAACATCAAGGAAGGGAGCTGTGTGCGTGTGTGCGTGTGCGTGTGTGTGAGTGTGTTATCTCTTGAGGACATTTTCTGGCATAAACCCTGACTTGGTCAGGACCAGTATCGTCCTCATGGAGACTAAAAACTCAGTCCTCACGAGAGAGAACCGCTTTTCTGAGGAACTGGTTATGGGCAGGGTTAGGCGTTAAATGGTTATGGTTAAAATGACTTCTTTATTAGTCCCACAACTGGGACGTGTACATGGGATGAGGTGATGATTAGCTGCAAAAAGCAACATTTTCTGGCATAAACGCTGACCTTGTCAGAACCAGTATAGTCCTTGTGGAGACCAAAACCTCGGTCCTGATAAGAGGGAGAACCTAATTTCTGAGGAACTGTTTCAGTTTAGGATTAAGATTTGAGTTGTGGTGTGGTTAGGGTTAGGCATTAAATGGTTATGTTTGAAATTATGATAACATAGTTCTTTATTACTCCCCATGGATAGCTGCATAAACAAACACTGGAGACCAAAACCTTGGTCCTCATTGCTGTGGAACTTAAGGGCTAAGGCTTCGATTATATTAAGGTTAAGGTTAAGGTTAGGCATTAACTGTTTGTTTACGTTGTTTCGAAATTTAATGGAATCAATGCAGAGTCCTAAGAAGAATATCTGTGTATGTGTGTTGGTATTACTCGTGTTGTGGGGACCGTCATCTGTTTACACAGTCACATCATGCTTATTATTAAGGTGAAGACATGTTGTGAGGTTAGGGTCAGTGGTAAATCTCCAGTAAATGAATGTAAGTCAGTGTAATGTCCTCTGAAGTCATGGAAACCAGCCCGTTTGTGTGTGACATCTCTCTTAAGGCGGACCTGGTGTTATCAGCAACTGACATGCCGCGACGTGTCTCTGTGCGAAGGCACCGTTGTGAGTTCACATAAATTGTCCCCTGCACACGCCAACGACGACATAAAGACAGGTATTGCCAGTCGTCAGATAAGCTAATTGACTCCCTGACTGTCTCAATGAAAAAAGCCCATTGAAATGCAGTTCAGTGTCTGAGAAGCGCCCGGAAAACAATGAGGAGAATGTTAATGACAAGGTAAATAGTGCGGCAGCCCACGTGCCTCATAACAGTCATTCCAGTATCACACGATATCTCAGGGATAAACATTCGCACAATCACAAACACCTTATTTTTTGCAGAAAATGGTTAATAAATCTGGGAGCACTGCATCTGCATGGGTGGTTTTTAAAGTAACACGGGGAGGGGTGAAAGGTCGAACTTCACTTTCATCTAACGTGTCTAAAACTGATTGTTTTAAGTTCAAATCTGCTCGACGACAATGGAATAGAATGTCCTTTTTTAAGCCTATTTCGGTTCGTCGGGTTGGCCATTGCTAAAAGACGGCCACAGGCTTTCTTCTGCATTGGGACAGAGTTTTCAGTCACACAATCAACACGCTGAGACTAGTTTGTTCTTTTACGAAGCGCACAAAGCGCCAAGATGAACGCCAAATTCCAAACGGCCGACTTCCTGTTGAGTTCACGTCATGGTCCCAACTTACTTTTTTGTTCGTCTTAATAAGTTCCCACCAAGTTGACGGGAAAGCCACGGATATAACAACAATCTGAAGAAAAACAATAGTTTCCTCGCACAGATTTGTTGTGTGTTTGTGGTTATGTGTGTAATGCTTTTAAGGTAAAAGTACTTTACATTACATTGTTTATCCACTCGACACGCATGGTTGTTCTGTGGTGTAAACAGGTTCTTTCACTTTCACTTTCTATTCCCAAAGGTATTGCAGTCTCTTCATGGGGCAGTTTGTGGGTGGGCTGCAGTGACTGACAGTTGAAGGGCAAAAACTCACCCCGTGGGGAGAAAGGAGTGTGGGAGGGGGGGTTGTTCAAACCTTGTATGGACATCTTTTCTTTTTCTTTTTTTTTAGAGGAAAAGCAATTACCATAGTGAATACAGACCAGACATCTAATTAGTACACCTCTGTTAAGTACTCCTGTATGTAAATCAGGCCAGGGAGAGCAGCACTCAAGACGGCAAAAGTATTGCCTACAGAATTGAAAAAGTGGATGCGGAGGCAATTTGGAAGCTGCAGAGAACCAAACAATATGAGGAGTGTGTGTGTGTGCGTGTGTGTGCGTGTGTGCGTGTGTGCTTAAAAAAGAAGAGTCATTTAAATTATGAGAATGGGAAGCTGCAGAGTTATAAAGGGAGGGGAGGGAGATGGTGGATATAGAGCAGAAGAGGAAAGAGAATAAGACTGAGAGTAAATGGAAGGCCCACCACGGTGTTATGGCACGTTTCCACTACATGGTCCTGACGCTTTTCCATTAACGATAGTACCTGGTACTTTCTTTTTTAGTACCTGCTCTGACAAGGTTCCAAGCGACGTCCGACACAAGAATCCAACCAAACAACACCGAACTGTAGATCAGTTAAAAAGACTTAAAAATCCTGAAAACCTGCGTTAATCTCCAAAGGAAATGTCTAAAATCTCTAATATTTAACAGAGGAGTCTGGTGTATTTAGTGACATTTCAGTTCAGTCTGTGCTCTGGGTCATGGAGGAAGGACTGGACGATTCTGTGACCAAAGCTTTTTAATGAACTGATTCTAACGATTCAGTTACATCTAAAAACAACTGCTTTACTTTTCCCTAGTCGCGTGCTGTGATGACTCCGCCCACATTAAGGAGGCACTATATTCTAATGGAAAACCAACCAAACCCTGTAGAGTTGAGCTGTGCCGAGGCGGGACCATGTAGTGGAAAAGCAGCCTTACACAAACATGCTTCCAGACGTCCTGCGTTCTCACTACTGTCAGCAGCCGAAGACTCTGTGGTTGTTTAGTTTCCCGGTCGGCCCGGCAACGCCTGTCATGTCATTAGTTTGTGTGTTTAGCTCCTCGTCACAACTACTCATGTTCAGTAATCTCAGCATGTCACACTTTGCCGCTTGATTGGAGCCGTTAGCGGAGAGCGAGTCCATGTGTGGTAATGGGATTGAGCTTGTGATGGTAAATCAACAGTATTTTAATTCTCCATCAGTGGAGCCTTCTCTGTTTGATTGACTCTGGGAAAATATAATCTGAGGACCTAATTCCACCTACAAGATAAAAGATATTCCAGGGAACTATCTGTCAGACATGGGACTAAATCAGATTCTCCAAATTGATTGATTTAACAGTGACCGTCCTCTGCTTCTTAAACTGCAGCTGTCCTCGTTATAGAAATAAACAAAAAAAATACCTCTCCCTCCGCGATTACATCAACAACGTCATCAAATCGAAATGAAGAACAACGGATAAAAGGAAGACACAATACTACACACTGTACTGAACAGAGCCACGTGTGCTTCACCAAGGCTTTAATTAAAAAATGTTGCACAACTCTTACAAAATGTAAGGTTATGAAAAATGTCGAGTAAACTATCTCAGGAGAAACATTAGAGGGAGAAACATTTTTAAATACAACGACCAGGCTCAACTCCACTGCACAGCTAGCAACGGATACGTTAAAATCAGGGGGGTATCGAGATCTGTGTTGCTAGGCAACAGCAGTGGGGTGGGACAAGCCGGTAATGCGATGTGGAAATCCTCCGCAGACCAGACCATTCCATTTCAGTTAAGCTTTGGCCGTCTAGACTGCATCCTTTGAAGGATGCAGCCCGTGGATTGGGACACAGGCGGTGTGCAAAAAAAAAAGGAAATCTACCTTTTTTTTTAGTTTTTTTATGGCTTCAACAAACATCATGTATCTTGTTAATTAGCCAGTTTTTGTGCTGCTCGTGGGCAAGATTTCCTCTCCCGACAGAGCCACGGGAGCCTTTTTACCGTTTTTTGAATATTTATGCAAAGCCTTGCTAACCAGCTTCATATTAAACGGACGGATATAAGAGAGGAACAGATTGCCTCATCAAACTTTGGGCAAGAAATCAGACGCAGGCACATCATATCGTAAAAGTAAATTAAAGTAAGGTACTGGATTTGAAGAATGTTCTTTACCCTAACCGCATATTTTCAGGGGTTTTGAGATTGTCAAGAAACACATAGTTGAAGATTCTCCTTCTTTGTCTAATCCTTTGTTTATATCTGGCCTCTCTCTGCCCGGCCTCATATCTCCCTCTCCATCCCTCTTTTGTCCAGTGTATTGACTCTCTGTGTTTACTGGGAGAGTAAACAGTAGAATGAATGTGCAGGTCACTGTCAGGGTCACTTTCTCCGCGTCCTCTCCTTCCCTCCCTCCCACTCTCGATCATACGCTCCAGCCTCCGGCCCCCAGTGTCCCATCCTTCCCTCGTTCCCTGATTATGAGCTGGTAATGAGAGGTCTAGACATGCTGCTTGATCGGGATTAATGCCCAGGAAGGCAGGCGGAGCGAGGTCAGGCAGGGAGAGATGGCTTTCGCTTACACTTACACCCCGCGTGGCTCAAGGATGGACACCAGGAAACACCCAGCCAGAGGAATGTTATAAAGTCACGGAGAGGGAGTGAAATCAGGAGATAAAGGGGTCGTACTTCATGGACAGTGATACTGCTGTGTATTCAGCCAACTTTGGAGGTGTCAAATACAGTTTTTTTTTAAACTAAATAGAATGTAATCTGGTACTTGTGACTTGCCATGCCTAATTGTCTATTTTACTCTAAATGGGATTATAATTTACAGAATTGGGTAACTCGTTCCGGAGTTCTGAGGCAGCTGCAGAAAAGGCTCTGGGCTTTTTTAGTCAGGATTTTGGAAACATTGTTACCTATAGATCGAGATTAAAACACCGGAGAGATCAAGTAAGAATTTGACTAATTTTCTTCTTTTTGTGACACAAGCAAAGTCACTTCCTTGTGGATATTCAGTATAATCCTATTTCCTGAGTAGCTTCAACAAAGCACTTTGTCCACTTTTTCTACACAGTCACAATGATAACACAACAGACATTAAATTGGACCTTTTTTAAGGACAAAGATTCCTGCTTTAAACACGTTAAATACGTCAATCTATTTGTAAATCAGAGGCCTGAAACGATATTTGTTTTTATTTGTTTATTTGTATTTGAATTATAACCTCAGCATTCCAAACCTACTACCTCCTGTTTATTGACTCTCCCGTCGTCAGGTGCGTGAGAACATCTGTAAGTGTGTCTGTGGTGTAGGACGCAGCTGTTGAAACAAGTCACTCGCAGTCCGTCGGGAATACTGACCGCACCAAGCGTCCAATTCCCAATCCTCCCGTTCCTCACATGGGTCTGATTTATGGTCATTCCTCAGCATCTCGGAGCAGACCTGGGATCCTGACCCTGAATGTGACCAGGATTCCTCAGTAAAAAAAAGTACATGGAATGCAGGATAACAGCAGGATAATTCAGGGTTTAACCTTCATCTCCTCGTGTTTTGGCACCAGGAAGGTCCAGAGAGGGGAACGTTGCCCTTCTGCTCGTTGGCCGACAGAACACACAGTATATCTTTCCAGATGACCTTGTAAAAAGAAAGGGTTTAACCATTTTTGGAAATGGCTGGACTGCTTGGAGACAGAACGGGACGTCCAGTTGTTGAATACAGACTGAAAAAGTGACAAGCTATAAACTATATTTTATACAATGCAACAACTGTCAACAATGTAATAACATAATGTAATCTATTACATTATTGACGTTTACGTCCATATTCACCATCGTTAGTGTTTTATTTAGTTTTTCTTTACATTGCATTTAGTTTACATTCTTTCATATCCTGTCTCTTTAAATTACTGGCTGGTTTTAAAAAACAAACAAACAAAAAAAACATTAAAATGAAATAACTGGAGATGATGACGACGTAATAGCTGCTCAAAATAATTCCTTTTAAGTGTTTTTCAAGGATTACTTAATTTATGGAACTGAGAATTTGACATTTTTGGTCTCTTAATCCTTAGATACGCTCCTCAAAAAGGTTACGTTAGCACACCTAGAGCAACATAATGTGTTCATAAGAAAACATCAGTCCTTTCCATACACATCAAATATTACTGAATTAAATTTTAACCCTTTAATTGCCACGGTATGTCATGATGCACCTTCATTTTATCTAAAAATGAATTATTTTCCAATATATTTTTGGTTTGATTATTGCAGCCGGGTTTATGCGAAAGATTAGCTGAAACATTTATTATATGCATTATTTATAAAATACTCACGTTAACACACCCAGAGAACCAAAATGTGCTCAGAAAAGTACAAGCTATCATTTGTTTATACATTTGTATAGTTGCTGTATCAGTCCTCATTGTACACGTCAAACATGAATGAATTTTAAAGTTTTTAACCCTTAAATTGCCATGTTTTTGTCATGATGCATCAAAAATTGTGACGTGAACGGGTTTTAATGAGCACATTTTGGTGCGTAGGTGTGTTAGTGTGAGTATTTTGGTTAACGTTGTTTACAATAGACTAAGGGTTAAGGTTAGTGTTAAATGTGTTAAATTTACAACACTCAAACAATGCACAGCCTGGCATAAATTGTGCACCAATATATATAAAAAAGGATAGAATATTCTCGAAATTAAAAGGCAAAAAGACAAAAACGTGTCTAGGGTTAATTTACGACCAAGGCCGTATTCACGTACTTTTTAGAAAAAGTTGATATCTTCCAGCTTCAGATATTATCTGCAGAATTAATGCAGCTTCAACGCCACATTAACACTGAGCTAGGTAATGAGTGTAATTAACAACTAACTCCTTTTTTTTCTTTTTCTTTTTTGCTGTGCAATATCTTGGCTGATGTGTAAATGGATGTGTTAGCTCGCACTCCCTCTCTCCCTCCCTCCACCTCACACACTCACACACACACACACACACACACACACATCTCCAGTGTGACAAACTGATAGACTGCAAAACCAGATGTATGTCTGATCCCCGTTCACATCTCCCTCCCTATACACACACACACACACACACACACGGGGCCACAGAAGGAATGATAACAGAGACATGCTAATGTGTGCTAATGATGTCGTTATCTCCAGACGAGTGCAAATGGAGTGAGAGATTATCACCGACACCGGGGGAACGAGTGGTGGGTTCACTGGCACATGACTGTGTTTCGGTGTGATTGAGAGACGTGTGTTTGCATGTGTGTGTGTGTGTGTGTCACTCTTTGACCTGGTTTTTTTTTTTCCTACCCACCGAGTGTCCCACAGGAAGTCGCGCTGATGACCCCACACCCCGCTCCCACAGAGAGCGGATGAGCATGTCGTACAGTAGATCTGCTTTCTAAACACAATGAGCAGAATCACAAGATCCTTCACATCCATCCGACTGTAGCGGCCGCGCCTCACTTGTTATTATTTAGCCACATGCTTTCACAAGCTTGCATCATGAACACCCACACGTGTAGGCCGACACACACTCGCTCCTGTTTGTTTGAAATCTCTCTCTCTCTCTCTCTCTCTCTCTCTGTTGCCAGTGGCGAGTGAGTGTCTTAAAGGCACACAGCAGGGCTTTGAGGAAATGAGTCCGCGGAGCCACTTTCCTGTTAAATGATGAGCGTGTGGTCGCCAAAGTCAAGACGATAACTTCTCGTAAAAGTCCTCCTGTGGCTGCCCCGTGTCCACAGGGTGAAAAGTTTTTTATTTCAAACCTTTCATTCAGTGGCGTCAAGAAATCTACACATTTATCATTTCTGTTGGTTTTTTGATGCAAATCAAAAAAACATGTTAGTCTGACTAAAATGTAACATGTGGCCAAGTGGAGAGGGCACTTGGCTTGTTGCCGGTTCAAGTCCCCACCAGGTTGACATGGCTGGGGTACCCCTGAGCAAGGTATCCCACCCCCATTGCTCCCCGGGCGCCACTCAGTGTGGCAGCCCACTGCATCCTAATTCTAGGATGGGTGAAAATGCAGAGAATAATTTCCCTAAGGGGATTAATAAAATAAAAAAAAATACTTTTGATTACTTCTGCATGTATGCGTTTAGTTGGACTGGAGTTCTGCACGTGCACCAAAATATCCTCCCTGATCTTTGACCTGGACGGAGACCATGATGCGTTTGGTCTCATCTCCACTTGATACAGGCACAAATGATGGTTGAATGGCTGTTAGTACTTTGTTTAAATCTCAGTAATCTCTATAAATATATTCTGTGTGTGAATATGCTGAATCCATAGCTGTGTCCCATGCCCACGTCTAGTTTGACGTGACATGGGACACGCTCCACTTTTGCCAGCTGTGTGCTTGCATAAAACCCCCCCACAATTAATAACATATAAAATTATTGCATTCCAATTAGTTTAGGGTAGCCAAGTCGTCTCACTCGTGGATGTGTCATCACGTGAAAGTGAAGAACTTTTGTGTGTTTTTTGTTCGCTTCCTCTCACATGGATGGAGTCTTAGGGGATTCAGTTACCATACCATTAGAAGCTAAATCCCACACACTTGGTAATGCTGTAATCACACTGTGAATCTGTTGCATAACAAATTCATAACCTAAATTTAATTGCAGTGGAAAAAAACTGTAAAAGGAAAATTGCAATTAGATATCCCCCCCCAATCTTTCAGCCCAACGCAACATTAATCTTCAGAACACCTCATAGTTATTGATGATTTGTCTATTTGGGGTCTTGTCTTTACATAAGCCAATCAAAAGTAATGTAGACTTCTTCTAAATCTGACCACCTGCTTCGTCATTGTCACATGAAACAAGACCATTAGAAATAAAGAATAGAATATTGTCACTTTCAGACCCAGATAACGGAGAGTGGGTCAGGTTTGCTCCTGTTTCCAGTCAGAGAAGGTGCAACGACAACAACAACGACAAAGACAACGAGGGGAACAGCAGAACTGCGATGTACAGTGGATGAACACATGGTTGATCATCTGACACTGTTCCCAAAATAAACTCTGTGTGCAGCAGCAGCTGTTTTGATTAGTTATCATTTAACAGCTCAGTTTTCTCTCCCCTCCACTACTGTACTCTCAGAGAACTGTCACTCGGTTCCTGATGTCTATATTTCCCCCGCACGTCCTGTCCCACCCTCTCCCGTCATATTTGGTCGATCATTTGCCTCCGTCTGAACTCTTTTTCACGTCCTTCATTGCAGCTCTTTCTCTATCATTTATGGCCTATTCCTGTGCTTCTACCCAGGCTTTGGCTGAGGGTTGTTTGGTTGGTCGGTGGTGGTGGTGGTGGTGGTGGTGGGGGGATGGGCAATGGTTGGTTTGCACGTTTTCAAGCAAACTGAAATATTCATGTTCGTGTGCCTGTGTCTCTGTGTGAGAGTGACTTCACGTGTATTCCTCCTTGGTCTCTCTCTCTCTGTGAGTGTGTGTGTGTCTCGTTCTATTCATATCTGCAGTTTGACGTGGAGCAGCTCATACAAAAAAAAAAAAAAGTCTTCACGTTGATGTTATTTGCTTTGGAGTATAAGACTGTGTGCACATTTTATTTGTTTGTTTGTCAGGTGCACAGAGCGTGAAGCCCCCGTTTGGTTTGGTTCGGCTCCCGAAATAAGACTTGGCACATCAATTACCCATGAACCGCTCTGCTCGCGCTCGCACAACCCACCGAGAGAGGGAGGAATTAGCAGAACATGCCTCTCTCGACATAATGATATGCACTCTGCGCACTCTACTCAGAAATATCCACTTCTCACTTCTTCAAATCTGAATTTCAATGCAGTTTCCATGTGTCATGTATTCAACCCCATCTGAACATGATCACCTGTATAAAACACAGCGTTAAATACTCTCTCAGTTCCTTCTGTAATGTGTTTTTCACAGAGCTGTCAGCCGTGAGTTCACTTGCTTCCTCTCTAACTCCCCGTCGTCCTCCGAGGTCCACACAGACCAGCTGATCCCCGTTTCTTCATCTGTTCTCTACGACCCAGCCTTTTAGCTCTCTCATCCTGAAACATGCACACACACACACACACACACACAGGGAAAAAACACACATGCACCCCCCCCAATTTCCCAGCCCTCCCATCTCTCTGTTTCCCTTGACCTCCCACCCTTCTAATGCCATTCTACCCTCCTCTTATCCCTTCCTCAGCTTCAGCTTCACCCCCACATGCTGAGTCGACCGGAGGCAGCAGCCGTTACATGTATAGCTGGTTGCTATGTGGGCACCATGACAACCGTCATGAATTCGACATGGCGCTCACGTATCCAGGCGGATGTGTATCTGTGTGGTGGATGCAGCAGCTCTTCAAATGGCGCTCACGTACCTTGGGGGACGAAGCTCTCGCAGGGTTTTTTGTTTTTTTTTTGGTTGTATAGATCGTCCTCTTTTGTATAAGATGTAAATATACAGTATACGTGTGACGCCGCGTTAGTAAATGAGTTGATGTCTGCAGCCTCAGAACAGCGGCCCTGTGAAATAATGATGGTTACCAATGCAGTGATTCTTAAAAACACAACATTTTCACAGTAATTTATATCTTACACAAAGCAATGCAGATATTCTGACTTATATACGGCCTAATAGAAAAACATATAATCCTTTTTTAAACGTAAAAATGAACATGGACTCATGAGAAACGCAGCAAAACAAAGTTTTAAGACGCGCGTACGACTTCACACCATCTGATACTGTTTGACAGAAGATTTCTGGGGGTTTTTTGGACTTTTTTTAAATCTTTTATCAAGAAAATTAAAAATAAACATAATTCCATTTGATACAGTTACTGAAAGCAGAGCAGGCTCTGGCATCGCCTCTCATTCTGTTCATTGTCTCCCTTACGCGCACCACACTGGGACATCTCTGTGTCTTTTAAATGCATTCACATTCCCAAAGCCTCTGTGTGTAACATCGGACAACATTTGCCCTCGTGTGAAGCTTTAAGATCATCCTGTTCTTGCAAATTATCAATGGAAATACTTGTTTTCTTCAGATCAACCATGCTCGTGGTTTATAGCTCAAATTCCTGAACAATAAAATGCAGAATGAGGCACATATTCTTAACTTTTGCCACTGAGGTCAACCGTGAGATCCAGCGCTGATGTTATGATCTATACAAGTTGTGAAATAGTGATTCACTGTGACAAAAAGTGTTCAAATGAATGAAAAGAACTTCTGAGCTTTAAAATCCCTGCTCCTCACCTCTGAATGATGGCCCTTTTCATCACTTCAGTCATTCAGAGAAAAAGCAAGGGGGGCAATTTTGTCTGTCTGATAATGGTCGCTGGAACAGTTGTATATGAGTCAGCCTGGATGAGGTACGCCGCAGTGTTTAATGCGTTATTACATCACTCATTCAGAAATGTTAAATACAGTCAGTCACACGATTTTAAAGCATCTTAAGAGAGGTTGGGCAGCCTCGAGGAAACGAGGAAAGGAAGTGGCCTTGTAACCTGGATGATGGCAGAGGAAGCCGGGCCAAGGCATTCGAAAGCAGACACTCATAGACCAGAACAGTCCAACCAGTACAGACTAGCACGGGCTGTTTCTGATCAATATAGATGAGGACATGTTCTTTCCAACCACTACAGACTAGCGCTGGCTTTTTTTTTACCAGTACAGACCAATGCAGACTCCTACAGGCCGTTTCCAACCAGTGTTGCCCAGTACAGGCCTGTTTCAGACCAGTACAGACTAGTTTGCGACAAGTAAGGATAGGGTTAGACAAGTACAAGTAAGTGTTTCTGCCCAGTACAGGCGAGCGTAGGCTTTATCCATCCACTTCAGATCAGTACAGGCTGTTTACAAACTGTCCAGACTGGCACAGGCTGTTGCATCTCGTTTCCAGTTACCAGTTAACACCAGCACATGTTGTTTTCCAACCAATACAGACTAGCACGGACTGTTTCTGACCAGTACGGACCAATGCAGACTCCTACAGGCCTTGTACTGACCAGTATAGGCTTGTAGATGCTGTTTTAGACCAGATCTGAACACTGCAGGCTCCTTCCAGCCAGTACACACCAATGCAGACTCCTACAGGCCTTGTTCTGATTAGTACAGGCTTGTAGACACTGTTTTCAGACCAGAACTGAACACTACAGGCTGTTTCCAAGCAGTGGACCAGTACAGACCAGTACAGACCAGCACAGACCATTCCACGCTCTGTAAACAGCAGCCACATTCAGAGCTGCTCAGGCTGTGTATCAACTATGCTGCTTTACTGTAATCTGTCTTTATACCAGTGCTGCCAACAAGGGCACTTTGTGTGTCACCCCGTCCACATGCTCCTCTGACCAGCAAGGCCAGCAAATACAAGGTCTGGCAAGGATTAACACACACACACTCAAACGCACACCAAATAACTTTTGTATCAATACACCATGGATACATACATGCCTGTTTTTCTCAGGCTCACTCGACGCGATGATACAAAAACACCTGCCCACACAAATTCACACACTGTTTTGAAACACTGGTTGCCCAAGAGGAATTAGAGGATACAGTTCGGAGGTTGGAGGCCTCGTGCTATAATTACAAGCATTTCCCTCCTCGCCATTGTTACGTAAGTGATCGGGGGGAATAAAATCCCCTTTGACACAAAATGGTTAGCACTTGTAGCACAGAATGTCCTGCTTCTTAAAACCCATGCAGTTTTGCATTTATATTTTCAAAGGAACGTTGCTCTTACATAATCATGAAGACATGTCTTTAGATCACCCACTCACAAGATACCATTAGTTTTCCAGCATGTGGTCTTAGCTCCCGTCCAGAGAGTTGTGCTTTCCTGTTGCCTCTCGAGCATCTCAACCCTTCTGCCCACTTTACTCTGCCCTTTTGGCACCAACAAGGCATTTTTAGCTGGAGAACTGACACTCACTGGATAGTTTCTGTTCTTGTGACCGTGCTCTGTAAGCCCTGGAGATGTTTGCATGGAAATTCTGGCAGACCAGCAGTTTCTAAAATACTCCGTCCAGCCTGTCTGACACCAACAACCGTGCAGCAGGTTCCTCTTCCTCGCCCATGTCTGAAAACGCCTCAAAATGTCCACGTGGACTTGTTTCAATCATAAAATGGCCAGAAAATGTCCTGTGAGTAAGTGCTTATGCCCATTTTTCCAGATTAGCTTTCAATATCTGGCAGTTATTCACAATGTGCTGCATGCTATGACGGTGTATTAACAATTTAAAATGAAGGGCAACACTGTCGTTGTACACGAACACCAGATTGTTAAGTTTGAAACATATTTTAAAAAGTCTTTGTCTCAATGTTCAGGCGTTTTTCCAACTCTCTCTTCTCTGGTGACAAAGACGCTGATTCGCCGGCTTCCTGCAACAGCGCAAGTGAAATCACCGCAATAACCAGACATTTGTTTTGACGTGTAGCTTCTCAGCTTTTCAGAAACAGTTGGAATTGTTCCGATAGCACAAACCGTGGCGTGATTACAGTAATGCAAAGTGTGCCGTCGTCGATAGGTTCGGTGTTTAAGGGTTAATGAGAAGCAGGTGTGAGAGGTGGACCCAATGAAGTGAGCGTGTCACGACCGCCATGGGTGTCAGACTTTCTTCAAGCACACGTCGTGCGCACACACTCCACAGCAAGAATGCCTTTGGGTTTGCTTTGTCATTATCAAGTAACAAATGACCTTGCGAGTGGCTGCTTCGTTAAAATGGAATGTGTTTTTCAAAGCCGGAGGGAAAAGACGCCGCAAGTGTCAGTCAAGGCTGAGGAAGTGGAGACATTCTCTCTGCGCTCTTGTGCGTGGGGAGTTTATGTTTATATTTTCGCCGTGCAGGTCACCAAGCACGGAGTGAAACGTGTCCTTGAAATGGCCCTTAAAATTCTTTTAATTCCTCATAAAACAGATGGTTAACTTTTGCAAATCCCAAGTCAAAAATTGCCCGCTAAGACAGCCACACCTCTTTGTCCAATGCGTGTCCATGGTAGTGTTTGCCAGGGCAGAGAGAGAGCTATATAGTATACATATATATATATATATACGTATACATATATATATATACATATATATATATATATATATATATATATATATGTATATATATATATATATATATATATATATATATATATATATATATATATATATATATATATATACATATATATATACACACACATTTTAATATAGTCTGTTAGGGTCGTTGTAATGAATCATTTGTTAAACAAATCCTTGCACTAAACCCTGATAAAAGAAACAAGGTATTTGCCTGGAAATGATTCAAAATGGCCAAGAAACATATTTCACAGGGACAATAAAGACGTAATAAAACAAAAACACTCATTAATAATGGAGAGTTATGTTTTGAGTCCTGAAATTGAAATATGTAGCCTTTGCTGATATAGAATAGTAATAATTATAAATGATCATCATCTCTATCGTGATCAAAATGATTGTGATTCCTATTTTACTGTCATAACTGGGAAGCCTTATATTGGCTTAGACATAATAGATAAGACAATATACATGTCTTTAGATTAAGATTCAACTTTTTTTTGTCCCCCACAAATAAGAGTATACTGTATTTTTCTCCTGGCACACATGCAATACCTTCAAGACCCACCAGTGGGC
Source organism: Solea senegalensis (assembly GCF_019176455.1). Taxonomy (NCBI): domain Eukaryota; kingdom Metazoa; phylum Chordata; class Actinopteri; order Pleuronectiformes; family Soleidae; genus Solea; species Solea senegalensis. The sequence continues at coordinate 17,653,623 of NC_058039.1, read as the reverse complement.
CACGGGCCACACTTTGAGGATCAGTCCAGGAGCTGATTGAATTGATTACATTTCCTGCAAGAATGTGTCATATGGCATAATTAGGAATTATGCCATATGTCGTTCGTGTCCCTCCCTGCCGTTGCACAGAAAGCGTCTATTGTTTGTGAGTTTGCCTTCAGCACCTCTGAGTGTCAGAACAAGGATCAGGTCTCAGGCACGCACAGGAGGATTGGCACCGCTAATGGTGCCAAAGGCTGGATAAACACCACTAAGATTTCCAGGAGATTTCTTGAAAGTTGCCGTCCTTGCTAATTTTTTTCTAGGTCGTGTGCTGAGAGAGAGAGAGAGAGAGAGAGAGGGAGGAAAAAAGAGAACGTAAAACAAACCAACCCTCTGAGTGAAACCTGTGTTGTGATCACCAGATTATAGCTGAGGCTAAATCTGTAAACTCTGCCCCCAAAGTGTTTTTGCCATGTAATTTAGATTATTCTGATTAATATGTGCTCTTTATCCTCACTTTCCATTTCCCGGGACCTGGTTTCATCTCAGAGTCCAGTCTGAGGGTCAGGGCGGCTCCACCGGGTCAATCAAATCACAAGAAGAGAGAATACAATTTTTATTTTATTTTTTACAACATGCTACTCACCATTCTTTGTGCTTCTTTTTTCACCCTGCGTACACTTTAATGTGTCCTCCACACACAAATGTTAAGGGGGGGATGTGGTGAGATAAGGGGCGGGAGGAGCCAGGCCGTGTGGCCAAAGATAGCCCGAGGTCCAATATGTCACCATATGTGCGAGGAAAGATGCCTCAGGAGTTTGGTTGTTTTTGTGTGTTATTCTTTTCTTACTTCACAACACAGCACTTGGTGGTGAAAATGAATTATCTCATGTGGGAATAATCCACCTCAGCAGGTATAATCCCGGGGTAATCTATGGCGCTTGATAACATTTGGGAAACCTTTGGAGAGATGTCGTGATTTTCATCATCACCTTTGACCCTGTTTATTGTTAAATTGGCGGCTCCATGACAGACGATGGGAGCCACACTTGATTCCAGTGAGTGCAGTGAGGGCGGAGATGATGTCAACTAACAGCACAAATAATATTCAAAGCAAGAAATGACTCACTTCCACATGCAGCACAGGCAGAGTGGCTCAGTGGTTAAGACCGGTGTGCAAGAGACATCATGGTCGCAAGTTCAACTCCACTCCTGGCAGGTTGTACTCAATTCCCTTGTAATGTACTGATCCCATGTTCACGCAGGTCACAGTTGTATAAGCATCCACACGTTATCTACTACAAAGATATTTAATAATATTTTCGGGCGCCTGCTTCTTCGCATGAAAACAAACAAAAACAGCATCTGTCCGGTGGTTTCCGCTGCCAAAAGCTACTGCTGCTGCAGAGCCTGTGGTCTTCAACGGAGACGGAGCAGACGTGTTGTTGTTTAAAAAAACAAATATATGGTTTATGGTTAGAGACATTTTATTAAGTTACAAAGATGTGGTGGCTTTTCTTAATCTATGCATTAAACAACTGGTTACCTGTAAGCCTCAGTGGATTAAAGTAGAGCTGAAACAATTACTCTATTAACTGATCATGAATCAATCAGTCAACCATTTTGATCATCGATTACTCGGTTTGAAGCTTTTTTTCATGATTAAAACAAGATTTTTGATTGTTTTAGCTTCTTACATGTGAATATTTCTGGTTCCTTTGCTCCATAAAACAAAACTGAATCGTGTTGGTTTGTGGACAAAAACAAGACATTTGAGAACCTTGTTATTTCGTGGTTTGACAAACACCGATCAACATTTTTTAATTATTCGATGAATCTAGAAAAGAATCGACAGGTGAATCGATTCTGAGAATGATCGTAAGCTGCAGCTCGAGATTTAAGCTTCTTGTCTGTGTATGAAGAGATAAAAACACTGTAAACCCCCAAATTGATGTATTCCTTTCAGTCAGAACTGAAGCATGCTGGTGTTTCATGCCATGTACTGAATGCTAAACATGAGCTAACAATCCTAACAAAATTCTAACAATCTTATCTCCACCCCGACATGATTTCCTTAATGCCCTTTTTTTAGTTTTGGCAGAAAAAAACATTCTGAGAAATGGCGGCAGCTCCAGGCAGAGCTTTATTCTCGTGGCTCTCTCGTGTATGTTAGGTCCAGATTCAAATAAAAAATCAGTTACAGATGCTTATCTTATCTTTAAAGAAAGAAAGAAAGAAAGAAAGAGCAAACAGGGCGAGTGTATTAAAGAAAAAAAACAAGCTTCTGTGACAACATAATGATCCGTGTCCGTCAGATGATCTGTGCGACTTACAAACACCCAGAGGCCAAGCTGTCGGATGCTGTGAGACGCCTTTCATTTGGTTGACGTTGCTGTACATTTTTATGGTTTGAAAAGAGTCTCTTTAACGTGTCTTATAACGTTCCCTTGTCATCAATCTGATGCTCCACAACTTTTCACCACAGACACGAGTCTGCTCGTTGCCGTGGTCAGAGGGGAGTCGTTTTCCTGACGCGTGGAAAAGATGTTGGGATGAGTCACTTTTGTGAGTGACACCGTTTATGTTTATGAACAGCGTGTGGCTGTGCTTCCTTTTTGTCAATTCCATTCTCTTAAAGCTCAGAGTCAGATTTTATTCAGACTAACATACCTGGATAATGTGATTCATAGTCCGATTACTCCTGCATGTATGCGCTCATTCGGACTGGAGTCGGACTTCGCATGCACCAAAAACTCCTCCCCGCCCTTTGACCCGGAAGTAGAGGGTGTGGACGTACAAACTGAAAGTACTGTTGTCCGGAAATCTTACAGCGGCGGCGTCTTCCTTCAGACAACACAACAACCGCAAGACCAAATGCTCTAGCTCTAATTTGTGTCCCGATTAACTTATACAGCCGGTACGAAACGTACAGAACCACAGCGCGATCCATCTCACCAGCAGCAGGAAACTGCTCCACACATAGCTCCACATGTGCCGTACCATTACTCTGGTAACCCAAAGGGAAGGCTGCCCCAAAAATGGAACGGTTGGGGCTGATTATTTTGCTCCTTTTCCTAATGGAAACGCAAAAAAAAAAAAACGTTCCACTTGGTGGAAACACGGCGTACCTTTGCGTACCAGGAAGGTCGTTGTTGTTGTTGTTGTGCTCGCGATCAGCAGTGCTGTCACTAAAAACACCAGACTCCTCTGTTAAATATTGAGATTTTAGACGTAATTGTTGGAGATTAACCCACGTTTTTTAGAACTGATCTACAGTTCAGCGTTGTTCTGCTTGATTCTTGGGTCCTGTGATGACACTGTGAACAATCAGTGGCCGGAGCTGGTACTAAAACAAAGTACCTGGTACCAGGTACAATGCTAGAGGAGACGGAAACACGCCGTAAACTTCCGATTCAAAACATGCTCAAAGCATGGCTGGTTACTTCATTCCGGCTGCTTTAAGAAACGTGGTGGTGCCAGACGACGGCCTCCGTAAAGCAAGGCACATATAAAACATATAAAAGTCTTGTTTTAACGCAAAGGAAAACCAAACAATGGGTCGCGTATTCAATGTCTGCCAATACATCCTCCCTAAATGTTACACACTGGACCTTTAACGCATGAACATATTCATATTAATAGGCCCTTGCAGGAGGCAGTAAATACTCTCTAATGTGTTATGCGAGCACTGCTTAGCTTTCATCTTTGGTGGATAATTCCTGCAGCAGTACATGCATCTTGCATGTAACACTTCCACCCATCGCGTGCCCTAGTTTGAATCTAGGGTGGATCAGTGTGTCCTGTGAGCAGCTACACGATGTACATTTTCTAATTTAGTATGCACATGCACCAAATATAATGTTGTTTATTTTTTTATTTTTTTTTTTTTAACTCTTCTTTGTTCCTGTAGCAATAGTGATTTGTTTGTACTGCCTAATTAATTTGTGTAATTGCTAAAAGCTGAAGAGAACCTAACTTATCGATCCGTGTTTCCTCTGCAGAGTAGAACGTTATCTTGATGCTTCAGGTTAAAGAGGAGCTCTTGGAAGGCTTCAGTGCCCACGATGGCGAGCAAAAACTGGGTCACGGGGGAAAGCGGAGACGGCCATGGAAACCTAGCCGTCGCCGTGGCAACTGCACTGTTGACAAAGCAATTAGCTCATCTCGGCACGTTCTGCCGTATTTTGGCGATTGATAATAGATTTTTTTTTTTTAAAAAGTGAGGCTAATTCCTCTGTGACTGGCTCCCTGCAGTGGAGATATTCCATCCTCCCCCTCCTCCCCCTCCTCCTCCTCCTCCTGATTCTGGTGGGAAAACCGTGGATCAGTTCACCACAATGTACAAAGTTTTATCGATTCAACTCTGTGAGGTGAAATGTGAAAAGCAGCAGTTACTGTGTTTTTAGCAAATGTTATTGAGGCGCCAAAGAAGCTGCTCATTAGAAAAACTACTCTGAATTTCTAATTAAAACAAAAATATAATGTCTTTAGTTACCTCGCAGGGAATGCAAAGGATTGACACAGACATGGTCCTATTAACGGCACTTTTCCACAATAGTTCTAGCCCGACTCGGCTCGGCTCTACTCCTAATCCCATGAGGGGTAGTACCTGGTACCTGGTGCTTGTTTTTTGGCACCTGCTCTGTTTCCAGGTGTTCTGAGCCGATATTAAAATTATGACGTCAACACGCTGCCGGCCACTGATTGGTCGGAGAGCGTCGTCACTGGAAGAGTCACGAGCGCGACGTCCGACACAAGAATCAAACCCGAACTGTAGATCAATTAAGGCCTTGGTAGACTTCATCAACGGTGCACAAAGAGCGGTCGGCGATACTGTATGTGATGCACAATTTGAAGTATACCAGGGCCTTTGAAGAGACTTAAAAACCCTGAAAACATGCGTTAACCTCCAACATTTAGCAAAGGAAATGTCTAAAATCTCAATATTTAACAGAGGGGTCTTCATATTCAGAACTCCTCCGACACAGTTAAAAGACAAGGGTGACGTGAGGGATATTCACCTGCAACGTGCAACTTCACCAGTAAATGTTGCTAAGTGTAAATACATTGTGTGCTTTTAAGTATTTCCTTTAATAAATTCCAACTCCAAAACAAATAGGGTATAGCCACATGAAAGTGAAACGCCTTTATATACATTTATTTTTGCTTTATGTTTGTTTTATCAGTGCAGTGCATATATAATGCTGGAGGTGAATGCTGGGGAAACTGATGCCAAATATACCTATCATTTAATTGATCTCTCTGAGGGAATATAGCTCTGTAAAAGACACACACACACACACACACACACACACACAAACACAAACACTTAGTTGAATGCAGCACAGTAAGACAGGGGCACAGGGAAAAACACTTAAATGCTCAGGGGAAAAAAGATCTAATGTTTCCCTTTATCATCACACAGCAATGTCCACCTCCTGATCTCTTACTATATGTGTGTGTGTGTGTGCGTGGGTGTGATTGCCACAGTATAAAGTACCTTAAAGGGATACTTAAGTAAAAGAAGTTGAAGTCAGTTTTTTTAATAATATTACTTAAATAAAAAGTCTTGAAGTAGATGAAATTTACTGTACTTAAAATGAGGGGTTGTGGGTTCAATTCCTGGCCCCACTAGTCTTTGTGTGTCCTTGAGCAAAGACACTTAACCCCGCGTTGCAGTGCGTGAATGGGTGAAAACTGGTGTGTAAAGCAGCTCATCAAGACTAGAAAAGCTCTAAATACAGACCATAATACCAACTCTTCTTCTTCTAATTTTATTTGGTAGTAACAAGTAACACAGATAGTTAGAGGAAATGTAGTGGAGTACTGAAGTACAGTTACAAAGTATTTGTACTTTTTGTACTTTGTTAACATTACAGCACTGGATTGCCGTGTGTGTGTGTGTGTGTGTGTGTGTGTGATATGCAGGTCACTTGGGTGAATCAGGCTGGACTTGATTGAAACTAGTGGTTAATTCCAGGGCGTCCACTGAGATTAGAGAGAGAGAGAGAGAGAGAGAGAGAGAGAGAGGCGGGGTAAAGGTTAGAGCATGAGAGATGAATTGGCAATAGTCTGTCTGTGTGTGTGTGTGTGTGTGTGTGTGTGTGTGTGTGTGTGGTTATAAAGTGTGATGCTTAATGTAGGAAAGGAGTGAACAGAATACAAAGAGAGAAGAAGAAACCTTTGCATATGTTTGGATTACCAGGCCGATGTGACTTTTTCTCAGCGCTGTGTGGACACAGACATCTGATCTGATTTCAGATTCAGTCACTTCTGATTTTCAAACAGTATTTGTGGTTCACCAGGTTTTCTTTCCAGTCCAAAAAGATGCAGTTTGATAAATTGGACCCAGGTGTGAGAGTGGATGGTTGTTTGTCTCCATGTGGTCCTGTGATGGACTGGACGGGACGACCTATGACCCCGCCTCTCACTCTATGTCAGCTGGGGTTGGCACTAGCGCCCCCTGTGACCCTCATGCGGAGGATAAAGCAGTATAAGACGGATGGATTTGTGTCACTTCAGTGTGTACTCGCTGTCACTTTCATCAAAAGTTAGAACGTGCAGTTTATCCTCAGCATCCAGGTATCCAGGAAGTAGACGTGATAGGACCGCCCACTGCACCGCCCACTCTATAAATAGAGGCATGAACCTCCACTTCCTCCTTTTGCCTCCAAACATTTGAAGCACACTGAGTGTCTTTTCTCTTCATTTGGATTTGACCTTTAAGGATTCATCTAAAGGAAAAATAAGTAACCTTTATCTTTAAGCTTCATCGTGCACAACTTGAAATATTAATGTTCTTATTTCCAAGTATTTATCATGACTTTATGGTGACTTGATTGATTGAGCAATATTTCTGATGTATTTCTTCTCTAGAACCATGGCGTTCACGCCAAACATTCAGGAAAATAAACTGAATGTCCCTGTGGTTTGTGGCTCCAGTCGCGTTCCCACAGGTATTTATACATATCACTTTTCTCATCTTGATGACCACCCAAGAGCTGCTTGAATCTACATCTTTGCCAGTCACCCATTCATGTGCTGTGAGATCTGATGATGAGTTGTTGTTTTGTTTTTGTGAGTTTGTATCTGATGTTCCAGTTTCCAAAAATCCAAATCCATCCCTTAAACTTGATATCACACAGAGGTACAGAGGTACAGAAGATCCGTCTCTTGCAGCGTCTCTCTCACACACTCACACACACACACACACACACACTGAGTGTGAGAGATAATGCCTGACACATTATTATACATGCCATGAATATAATGGATGACGAGTGTGGGTTGAAAACTCTCCCCTAGAGTCTTTGCATTTTTCTGTCTTCCTAAAAGTCGAGCTGTTAAAGAGTCGAGTTGGATTTAATCTGTTGTGGACGTCAGTGACGTGCACAGACATTTGAAAGGACAGGGGCAAAAATTTAAAGCAGGCACCACTAGTATATACAGTCATTTCTCACATGCACCTAACCCAAGAATAATAGTAATAAGAGAAGAAGCCATTTGACAGAACAATCAGCGTTTTTCAAACATCCTAGTTTTATTTGGGATACTTTTATTACCATTAATTTACTTTGCACGCAGACATTACATTGGAAACGTGGTGATAACTTTGTATCAACTTCTCCTGCTTTGTGAGCATCAACTGATTTGTTTTGTTTTTGGCACAGCGCTTTCTCACATGACACGTCAAACCCTCACTGGCGGTTTTATCCGGTGTGGAAATAGAAAAAAATCCTCAGTTTTAAGTGTTGAGCGTCACAAATCAATAAAAAGGTCGGTTCTTAAGTTCTTCTGATCATGCTGACCCTGGTAGTTTTTGGTTTTTGTGGAATCATTTAATGTCTGACGTTTAACAGCACTTAAACTTCAGACATTAAATACTTTTAAAACAATGACATTTTCATAATTTCATCCGGTGACTGATGTTGTTCTGTCGGCTTAAAAATGTGATGTTTTGAAGGAGACAGACAGACAGACAGACAGACAGCATTCTATCAAGTGTGTTCCTCACTTGTTGAGTGGCATAATCACATTACAATTGTAGCTCTCAACTTAAGTGCATGGAAATGTTCTGTGAGCTACAGAAATAAGATTAAATAAAGAAATAAAGATGACTAATTGAGATGAACACTGTAACAAATATTTGACATTGTAACCGAGCGATGAATCAAATTAATCCAATAAATGTGTATTTGTTCACTCACTAAATCAGAGTGAATTTTTAATGGCCGTGGCTTTGAAGCCTTGTACGTCGGACTGTGTGTGTGTGTGTGTGTGTGTGTGAACACAGAGGAAATGGAATAAAGAAAAGTGCAGCAGCAGAGGAAAAATAGCCTTTTTGGCCTTGTGCTAGAAAAGAGGTGAGAGTATTGTGTGTGAGTGAGTGTCGGTGTATTCGGTCAAAGTTAACGCGATGACGTTACAGCGAACTGTGAAAACACAAACACACGTGTTCTGTGCGTCTTATTTTTGAATACTTTAAATAACCAGTGGCCTTCTGCTGCCGTGTCTCTGCAGCGCTGTTCTTCACACAGGAAGTGTGTTTGCTGAGGAGCTGCTCTTGTAGTCGTTATGTTACTTTCAACTGTTCTTTTCAACGCTCTTCTGCGATCAGTTTAGGGAACTGAGAAGTTGGAGTGCTTTTAAAATAAAACCGATCACGCGTGCGCGTTTGTACAAGCATGACCGTGTATTTGCATAAAATCTGTGCTTTTTTTTTTGTTGTTGTTGTTGAAGCTCAACACTCGACAATAAATTACGCTAAATGTCACTTATAAAAATGTCAGATCTGATTGCGTTTTCCATTATTCTTATACTGAACCGAGATCAGCTGCTTCACGTTCAGCTGTTGTGATGCGAGAGGACACGACTCGTGGCAATTAATGTCACACACAAACACCAACGTTGCATCTCTCACTCTCACAGGGAAACTATATTATATTGATATGATATTTAGATAACTGCATCTCTTCTCGTTACAAATCACCGATTGTGTGATGTCATTCGCCTGCTTTTACCCAGGTGTCCCCGTCGTCCTCCCTCATCACTGTGAAAAATTCATGCATCGTCTTCACAGCGAGAGCTGGGAATGATTAAACATTCAGATTCCAACTCTGAAAATGGAGCCTGAAGTGGTCTCTGCAGCTCTGTCCGTCTGTCCGTCTGTCCTCTCTTTGATTCTGTGATTGTTGTGAGTCACGTATCGTGTTTTTTATCTTCATATTACGTTAAAGTTCCGTTCAGATTTCATGTAAGTGCGTGTTTACGCATGGAGACGACAGCTTGATAGACGGAGATAGGAGAGCATGTAGATGGTGTGTGTGTGTGTGTGTGTGTGTGTGTGTGTGTGTGAGTGAGTGAGTGAGTGAGTGAGGTTTAAAATTGTCCTGTGAGGAGAGAGAACTGAGCTGAACTTTTCCAGCTCTGGTTGATGAGGAGTGAAGAGGACAAGCCCGAATAAAAACACTCAAAATTTACGCATCACGCGTTTTTACCTCCTCTGCGAGGACTGTGATGACACACAGGCTCATAACACACACACACACACACACACACACACACACACACACATTTTATGCATGTGATGTAAAATTCATGGAAATGAAGTACAGAAGATGAACAGAGAGATAGGACTGTGGTCAACCAGCACTGTGTTTGTGTACAATATGGTTTTTCACCTGTTTTGGGACCCACTGAAGTGTGTGTTTTATTTATGGCTTTGTGAGGACCCAAGAAATCACATAAACCATACGGAGTGTGAACATTTTGGCTGGTCCTTAGATCTTTAAAGTGTTTTTTTCTGGTTTTAAGGTTAGGGGCTAAGGATTGCATTATGTCTATGATGTGTCCTCACTAAAATATAAAAGTGGACGACTGGACTTGCTTGAGTTGAGTTGAAGACGTTTCACCTTCTCATCCATCCACTCTTTGCCCTTGAATTGAAGTTTTCTGAATCTGAATCCAAGAGGCTTCTTCAGTCCTGGCTAACTTGTGGGAAGAACCAGGTATTTGACCTCTGAGGCTGATACTGGTCTAGAGAGTCGTTAAGTTGAACAATGCAGATCAATGCAGTTGGTTTCTCCTGAGACGAGGTGTGAACGGGTCGTTCAGGGGTCACCTGAGGGCCAGAGTCTGCTACTGTGTGTGTGTGTGTGTTGGACTTCACTCTTACGTGTTTGCTTGTTGATTCTTTTTGGAAGAGAATTGTGTTTGTGTGTGCATCCTCAGTGCATCAGGCAGAGGACAGAGCTTCTTCAGCCTCATCTGTACCCGATTCTAACCCTAAAACCAGGTCTTAACCCCAAAAAAGCCCTTCAACAAAATTTCCCCACAAGGTCAAAATATCATCGCAAAAATATGTTTGTACACACACACGTTTGTGAGGACACGCATAGACATAAACATCACAACTAAATGCCTAATCCTAACCCTAAAAACCCTTAACCCTCAGAAAAGGCCTCCCTTTTTTGGTCCTCACAAAGATACCCATACAAGAACACACACACACACACACACACACAGTCAGAGCAGAGGAAGTTGCTTTTTTTAGACCTAATTTTAAATGTTTAACAACTCTCTCTTTTTTTAAATCATTTAAATTTGGCAAGGTTGTTAGTAACACATTTTCCTGTGGGGGTGACAAAGTCAGCGGAGATAATTTTATCGCTTTTATACGCATTTAAAAGACTGAGCTTCATTGTTCCCCGCAACTCACTCTTTTATTAGAGTAAACGTGGGCACTGTAGTTTATTTTGATGATCTCACACACACACACACACACACACACACTCTCTGTCACTCAGCTGTCAGATCTGCAGCTAAAGTACAGTAAGTTCCCTACTTTATTCTAGTTTAAGTACACGTTTTTATTTGACCATGATGGACAGGAGACGAGACAGAATACCAACTGTATGAGTGGGAAATGGGTTTCAGTCAAATCAGGGTCTAAATTTGTATACATTTGTCGATGGAAGAGTTTTGGTTTTGTTGGATGTGTGGATTTGTGTTTTTGTGGCGGTGCGATTTACAGCTATAGACCTTTTTTCGTATATTTTATAACCTCAATGGAATCACATTAAGACGCCTCACAAATGCATAAGTACTTTTCAGCTGCAAACCACTGTATTTGTGTATAAGTGTTAGCGAAAATTATTAAAAACTCCCTGGCGATGCAGTTGAGGACCTTCTAATGTTAATTATTTATCTGCTCGGCCGTAATAAAAAGTCTTAAAGGGGTGTTTTACTCAAAAGAAAGGAAAAAGAGTCGCACTAAATGGGGCAGAGAGAAGCAAAAACACAGACAAAGCTCATAAATTTGTGGGGTTTTATTTGACATGAGAGAATTGGATAATCTATTAGTGCGCCACTGCTGTTTATCAGCGTCGTATTAAATCCTGACCTCACACGAACTGCACGAATAGCCTCAGATTACTGGCAATGAAGATTAGCCTTTGGAGTTTAATCTCATACAGGTGTAAAACTGTGGAGAAATGACGCGTGTGCACAAACACACACACACACACACATACTGGACGACATGTGACTTCAGCACATGTCGTGTGCACAGACTGACTGACATGTAGCACACAAACGCCGCCACACTCATGTTACCATGGTTGATTTTGAATAGTACAGAGAAGCACAGCTTTACTTTTGAAGTAGAACTGATGAGACTCTTACGCGACAAATCCATTTTAAAGTCAGAAATTGTCACGATAAGCCTGTGAATTCCTCAGCGATGGCCACAAACTTGTGTACTTAAAGGGGACATATTATGCAAAATCAACTTTTTAACCATTTTAATACTGATATTTGAGACTCTGGGGGCCCTACCAGTCGCCAAAGTGTGGAAAAGGAATACTCAGTCATGTTTTCGTGGTTCCACTTAGTGTAAGTATAGGCGATAAAACGCTCGATGTTGAATTCCCTGCGCTTATGACGGCAGCATGCGCATTTCACCGCGAATGTTACCGCCCCACCAGTACGTTTAATTCGCGAGCTCCACCTTAGCTCCACCTTGTCCCTGCGAGAGTGCAGGCGAGGGAGGAAGAGCGGTATTATGTCAACGCGGAGGGACAAGTGTGCTGTTGGTGGCTGCACAGTGGAGCACAGTGTTTTACAGAGGATTTTATATATGAAGCTAATGTGCCGGATAAAGTCAGCAAACGTGTGTTTGTGTGTTCGCACCACTTCACATCAGACTGGGGCCAGCGGTCGCCGTATTTAGTCAGGGGACGTATTTCACCGACGTACAAACACAAATTGTTAAGAAAAGATCACACAGAGCTCATAACTGACCATTCTGACACGTCCTAATTAAACATATTTGTTCAGTACGTCCTCCATGACCGGAGCACAGACTCAGTCTGATACAGTCACATACAGCAGCTGTTTATGCAGCTCGCCGCTGACGATCAGCGGTGGCGATCAGCGGTGCTGCACTCTCTGTGCAGCGGTGCTACACTCTCTGTGTCACCGCTGATCACCAGCGGCGCGCGGCGAGCTGCCTAAACTGCCCGGAGCACCGGTGCTGGTCAGTGGTGGCGATCAGCGGTGCTGCACTCTCTGTGAAAATCAGTTAGGGGCATAGGGACAGCACCGCTGATCGCCACCGCTGATCGCCGGAGCACCGGAGCTGGTCAGCGGTGGGGAGGTCTCCGGAGCACAGTCTCTGGTCTGTTACAGCAACATGCAGGTTACTCAGCTCGCCGCGCGCCGCTGGCGATCAGCGGTGCTGTTCATAAGTGTTTTTGACTGATTTACAGTTCGGCACTGTTCGGCTCGATCTTTATGTAGGACGTCTCTTTCTGTGACGGCACTCTCGCTGTTTTCTGCGCACGCTGCCATGTTGATATTGTCAGAGAACTAGTGGAGGGAGGGGGAGACGAATAGAGCTGTAAAGAGGACAAATCTGAAACCCCCTGGAAGAAGTGGGCGTGTGTTTGCCTGTGTCTCATTTGCATGTAAAGGGACGAGCGTTCTGAAAGGGGCGGGTTTAGCAGGGTTATTGAACTACTATGCTTCTTCATCCTTATGGTATTTTGACCAAAGCATGTCACTGACATGTTCATTAGGACACCAGGGAACTATTTTAATGGGGGAAATAGGGTATAATATGTCCACTTTAAGGTTCAAGAATGCAGCGATGATGCGCAAGTGTTTGTAGCAATGGCCCCTGGGGCATTAGAATGTGTTTGCTGTGATCACTAAGCAATTTACACCTGCTATATATTATACATTGCTCCTCACGCTAACTTGTGTCCTCCAGTTGGGCCACATGCTAAACACATTGAAATGTAAATGCACACACATGACAAATACGAGCTAAACTACATTATACACAACGACAATTATCAAATGATAAATATAAAACATAATCAGTACAATAAAATATGATAAAAACTTGCTACAACTACACTTGATAGTACACTAAAATAAAATAATTAATGGTTATAGCTCTGTTTTTCTTTTAGCCAGCATTTACACTTCTGTTCAGTGTAGTTACAACGCGTCTCCGACCGCCTCCTGAAGTGGTTTTGGCAAATCGGATAACAATCCATCCTCAGGTGTAATTTACACC